>NW_007123124.1:48872-50211 GCF_000164805.1 Carlito syrichta
CACCTATGTTGGAGGCATATATGTTTAGGATAGATATTTCTTGTTGATGGAGTGAACCTTTTATCATTATGTAGTGGCCCTCTGTATCTTTTTTAATTTTTGATAGCTTAAATGGTATTTTGTCTGAAATTAGGATCGTGACTCCTCCTTTCTTTTGTGTTCCATTCGCCTGAAAATTTGTTTCCCATCATCTTACTTTGAGTCTGTGTATGTCCTTTCTAGTGAGATGGGTCTCTTGAAGGCAGTATATTGTTGCCTGGTGATATTTTATCCATTTTGTCATTCTATGTCTTTTCAGTTGTGCGTTTAGTTCATTCACATTCAGGCTAAGTATTAAAATGTGAGAGTTCGTCCCTATCATGGAGTTCTTATTGAGTTGTTGTTCTTCCACTTGGTTTTTTCTTTTTTGTATTTCTCTTGGTTTGGGGGTTGGTTCTTGTATATTTTATTCTTTTCCCTGTACTGTTGTGAAGAACATTGTTCTTTTTTCCTTTTCTTCTGTGTTTAGTACTTTCTTAAGTGTTTCATGTAGAGATGGTTTGGTGGCAGCATAAGTTCTTAGGGATTGGATATCTGGGAAAGATTTTAATTCTCCCTCACTGATGAAGCTTAGCTTGGCCGGGTAGGTTATTCTTGGTTGAAATTGTTTATCCTTTAGGACTTTGAAGATAGGGCTCCAAGCTCTCCTAGCCTGCAGGGTTTCTGTAGATAAATCTGCTGCTATTCTGATTGGTCTTCCATGGTAGGTGATCTGGCCTTTTTCTCTTGCTGCCTTTAGGATTTTTTCTTTTGTGCCTGCTTTATTTTGGCGAATTATTATGTGTCTAGGAGTTTGTCTTCTTATTTGATGTCTTGCAGGGGTTCTCTGAATCTCCTGTATTTGAATTTTTGTATCACTGCTTAGATAAGGGAAGTTTTCTTGAATGATCTCATGGAAAGTTTGTTCCAATGTGGTCTCTGTTTCTCTTTCTGCCTCCGGGAGTCCGATTACTCTTAGGTTAGGCCTCTTGAGGTAGTCATTCATCTCTTGAAGGTTTTGTTCTGTCTTTTTGAGCTTAAGTTATGTGTTTTTAAGAGTTTGGGTTATTTCTATGTTTTGGTCCTCAAGCTCTGAGATTCTTTCTTCTGCTTGGGTAATTCTGCTTTCCATGCTTATCAGTTTGTTATTTATTTCACTCACAGTATTTTTTATTACTGTTATCTCAGATATCAGCTCCTTCCTATTTTCTTCTTGTGTCTCCTCAATTCTTTTTAATCTCTCCATTATTGTCTTGATATCTACTTTGCATTTGAGATCCTTCATTCTGGGGGCTTTTTCATTGTTTGCATTCCCAAGTCA
>NW_007123124.1:50231-54958 GCF_000164805.1 Carlito syrichta
CGTTTGCATTCCAAAGTCAGTTTTCTCAGTGTCTGCTCTCCCAGGCGTCTGGGTGAGACCCATACTCTTCTTTTGGTTTTTATTCATTTCTGTAGATTTTTCTCCCTCTCCCCCTTTCCCTCCCCTTCTTCAATTCGGTTTTTGAAGGAAGGCGGGGTTGCTTTTATTTCTCTTCTGCAATGTCCTCTTCTTCCTTATGAGGGTCTTCTGGCTTTGTTCACTTTTCCCTCTGCTTTACAGTCTGTCTATTCAGCAGTATGTAGTCTCGGTCCCTGAGAGAACTGCTCAAAATCAGCTGTTCCAGGTCATTGGAGCCAGGGTTCCTTCCATCTTTCTGGTGGCCTGGCTCACTGTGTCAGCCTGGCCCTTGCCAGCTCCCTCAGGTCTCTTGGATCCTGCAGCATTTATTGTTGTCATTTCCTGGGGGACAACATCTGATGGGGAGGAGGCGCCACTTCTTGCTCTTTCTTTTGGTGATGGAGTCCTTTCCCAGAATCCCCGTACGACTTCTCACCTGTCTTACTTCTTAAAGTATTGGGCTTTAGGGTTCTGAATGGGAAATGGTTGCCAGTTCCAATATCCATAAGGGTGTCTCCTGTTTTTTCTAAGAGTCTTAGAGGTTGAGGTTTTAGGTTTAGCTCTTTGAGTCATTTAGAGTTAATTTTTTTTGTATGGGTATAGGTAGGGGTCCTATTTCAATCTTATGCATGTGGTCAACCTGTTTTCCCAGTACCATTGACTGAATAGGTTTTCTTATCCCCACTGGTTAATGTTTGAGGCTTTGTCAAAGATGAGTTGTTTGAGCAATTGAGGCTTTACTTTCAGATTCTCTATCTTGTTCCTTTGGTCTATGTGCCTGTTCTTGTATGTATACCAGGCTGTTTTGATTACTGTAGCCTTATAGTAAAGTTTGAGGTCTGGAAGTGTGATACCTCCTGCTTTGTTCTTTTTGCTAAGGATTGTTTTGGCTATTTGTGGTCATTTATGTTTCCATATGAATTTCTGTATTGCCATTGCCAGGTCTGCGAAGAATATTGGTAACTTGATGGGTATTGCATTGAATATGTAGATTGCCTTTGGTAGGATGGACATCTTAAAAATGTTGATTCTTCCTATCCCTGAGCAAGGAATATTTTTCCATTTGTTTGTGTCTTGGATTTCTTGGAGTAGTGTTTTGTAGTTCTTAATGTACAGTTCTTTCACTTCTCTGGTTAGGAAGATGCTGAGGTATTTCATTTTTTGTGGCTATTGTGTATGGGATTGTGCTGTTTATTTGAGTCTCTGCCTTTCTGTTGTTGAGGTATATAAATGCAAGTGTCTTTTGCACATTTATTTTGGACCGTGAGACTTTGCCAAAGTCCTTTATCAGTGCAAGCAGGTTTTTGAAAGATTCTTTTGGATTATCAAGGTATATGATCATATCATCAGCAAAGATGGATAACTTAACTTCCTCTTTTCCTATTTGGATACCCCTGATTTCCTTCTCTTATCTAATTACCCGAGCTAGGACTTCCAACACAATGTTGAACAAAAGGGGTGAGAGTGGGCAGCCTTGTCTTGTTCCAGTTTTCAGGGGAAATATTTCCAGTTTCTGTTCATTTAGCAATATGCTAGCTGTGGGTTTATCATAGATAACACTTATTATTTTGAGGTATGTTCCTTCTATTCCTAGGTGTTTAAGGGTTTTTATCAAAAGGGATGTTGGATTATATCAAAGGTTTTTTCTGCATCTACTCATATAATCATGTGGTTCTTGTATTTACATCCGTGGATGTGTTTAATGACATTTATGGTCTTGTGAATGTTGAACCAGCCTTGAATCCTGGGTATGAAGCATGCTTGGTCATGTTGGATGATTTTTGAGATGTGTTTTTTGATCTGATTTGCTAGAATCTTGCTGCAGATTTTTGCAAGATTTGTAAACCCTATGTTTACAAGGGTTATTGGTCTATAGCTCTCTTTTTTTGTTGGATATTTACCCAGTTTGGGTAGCAGTGTGGTGTTAGCTTCATAAAATGATTTGGAGAGAATTCCATGTTTCTCAATTGCCTGGAATACTTTTAATAGGATTGGTATCAGCTCATTCTTGTACGTTTTGTAGTATCCTGCTGGAAAGCCAACCAGTCCAGGGCTTTTTTTTGTAGGTAGTTTTCTTATGACAGAGTCAATTTCCTGGGCTGTTGTTGGTCTATTTAGTGCCTCAATGTCTTGTTTCAATCTGGAGATGTTGTGTGATGTCAGAAAGTCCTCCATTTCATTTAAGTTATCAAGTTTGTTTCCATATTGATGTACATAGTAATTTCTGTTTATCTTTTGTATTTCTTCAGGGTCAATTGTGACTTGATCTTTTGTATTTCTGATTGTGTTTATTTGGGCTTTTTCTCTTTTTTTCTTGGTCATTCTGGCTAGGGATCCATCAAACTTGTCAATTTTTTCAAAGAACCAGCATTTTGTTTTGTTGATATTTTCTCTGATATTTTTGTCTTCTTTGTCTAGTATTTGGCCTCTTATCCTTGTGATTTGGAGTCTTCTTCTAAAGTGGGGTTTTGGTGGTCTTCTCTTTCCAGGTTCCTTAGGCAATTTGTTAGGTTCTCCACTTGTGATCCTTCCATTTTCTTGATGTGTGCTCTTAGAGATATAACTTTCCCTCTTAGAAATGATTTCATGGCATCCCAGAGGTTTTGGTAGGATGTTTCTTCATTTTCTTTTCTTTCCAGGAATCTTTCAATTTCTGCTTTGATTTCAGTGTTGTTCCATTAGTTATTCAGTATCAGGCTGTTTAGTGTTCATGTCTTTATGGGCTTTGGGGAAATGTTTTCGGTGTTGATATTTAATTTTATTCCACTGTGTTCTGAGAAAGTACATGGCAAGATTTTAAACTTATAGAATTTACTTATGCTTGATTTATGGCCTAGGATGTAATCCATTTTGGAGTATGTTCCATTTGGTGATGAGTAGAATGTATATTCTGTGGTTGTTGGGTGGAATAATCTGTAGGCATCTATTAGGTCCATTTGGTCAAGTGTCAAGTTTAGGCTCTGGATCTCCTTGTTGATTTTTGCCTTGATGATCTATTGAGGGCTGTCAGTGGGGATTTAAGTCCCCTGCTATAATAGTGTTAGCATCAGTATCTTTTTTAGTTTATTTAGTAGTTGCTTCAGAAATGCTGGTGCTCCTGTGTTGGATGCATACATGTTTAAGATGAATATTTATTGTTGATGGATTGAACCTTTTATCATTATGTAGTGTCCTTTTGCATGGTGTCCTTTTAAAATTTTTAATAACTTAATGGTTGTTTTGTCTGATATTAGGATGGGAACTCCTGCCTTCTTTTGTGATCCATTGCCCAGAAGCTTGTTTTCCATCTTTTAACATTGAGTCTGTTTGTGTCCCTTGAAATGAGACAAGTCTCCTGGATGTAGCAAATAACTGGGTCATGGTTTCTTCTCCAGTCCGTCATTCTGTGTCTTTTTTTTTTTTTTTTTCATTAATCAGTATTTTTTATTATGGTTTTGTGGGGTACAGTTAAGGGTTAGGTGTACAATGACGTTTCATTCAGGCACCCTTAGATAAGAAGTGTTTTCCCATCCCCCGACAGATATTTGCTACTGTTAATCCCATCCCCCTCCCCCCCCATAGTTTCCCAGTACCATCCATCATTTTCTCATAGTATTGCATTGGATGTTCAAGGTCCATTATATGAGTGAGAACATGTGATATTCGGATTTTTGTTTTGTGAGAGGTCACTCAGTATGATAGACTCTAGTTCCATCCAGGTTGCAGTGAAATTCATGATTTTGTTCTTTTTTATGGCTGCATAGTATTCCATCGTGTATATGTACCACATTTTTTAAATCCAGTCCTCTTTTGATGGGCAGCGTTGTTGTTTCAAGGTTCTTGCTATTGTGAACAATGCTGCGATAAACATACGTGTGCAGGTATCTTTTTTATAGAGTGATTTGTGTTCTTCTGGGTATATTCCCAGTAGGGAGATTGCAGGGTCATATGGGGCGTCAATTTTTAGAGCTTTTAGGAATCGCCACACTGCTTTCCACAGAGGTTGCACTAGTTTACACTCCCACCAACAGTGTAGAAGTGTTCCCTTTTCACCACACCCTCTCCAGCAACTGTTATTTTTTGAGTTGTTGATAATTGCCATTCTGACTGGAGTTAGGTGGTATCTCAGTGAGGGTTTGATTTGCATCTCCCTGATGATTAGTGAGGTTGAGCATTTCTTCATGTATTTGTTGGCTGCTCGGATGTCTTCTTTTGTGAAGTGTCTCTTCATATCTTTTGCCCATTTTATAATGGGTTTGTTTGTTTTCTTCTTTTCAGTACGTTTCAGTTCCTTGTAGATCCAGGATGTTAAGCCTTTGCCAGACCTAGAGTTGGCAAATACTTTTTCCCAGTCTGTAGGCTGTCTCCCTGCTCTCTTGATGGTATCTTTGGCTTTGCAGAAGCTTGTCAGTTTAATAAGGTCCCATTTGTCTATCTTCTCTCTTATGACCTGTGGGTTTCAGGATTTGTACAGGAATTGGATGCCAGTTCTGATTTCTATGAGAGTATTTCCTTCCTTTTTCTAAGGTTCTTATGGTTTGAGGTTTTACATTTAGGTTTCTGATCCATTTGCAGTTAACCTTTGTGCATGGGGATAGATAGGGGTCCTGTTTCTGCATGTGGTCAGCCAATTTTCCCAGCACCATTTACTGAATAGGTTCTCCTCTCCC
>NW_007123125.1:0-647 GCF_000164805.1 Carlito syrichta
CACGGAGGCCCAGCTGTCATGTACCACAAACAAGAACTTGGAGTTGGGGAACAGGCACGACAGGTACACTGAGGACTTGAGTGTGAAGGGGTCCTTGTTGCAGAGCACACGGGCCAACTAGCCATGCTTGGCAATAACCTCCAGGATGAAGGCCTGTATGGTGGGTCCAGCACCTCGTCCGTCACACCCGCCTCGTCTAGCCTCAGCTTCTGGCAGCCAGACTTGGACCAGACCTAGTATGTGGCCAACACATGCAGAATGATGCGCATCTTCTCACTGCAGTACACCTCGGAGTGGGCGTCCAGCATTGCCTCACTGTAACAGTACTCCATGCAGTCGACTCGCATCATCACCAGATCCTCCTACTCGGGCCACATGGCTCACCGGGGGCTCCAAGGGTCTGCTAGCACCACGCAGCACTCCAGGACCTGCTGCCCCAGCTGGATGCCAGCATCAGGGCCAATGTGCAGCCAGCCACCAGCAGCACCTTCTGCACCAGCAGGCACATGCTGGACCAGGGGCGGGGCAGGCCTGGCCTAGAAGCCAGCATCTGTGACTTCAGCTGCAGGTCAGTGGGCAGCCTGCCCACCCAGATCACATCTCCTCTGGGCACTACCAACTCTGGACTCCAGCCCTCGAGCCTGCTC
>NW_007123126.1:0-786 GCF_000164805.1 Carlito syrichta
GCACTGGCTCCCGAAGAGGTCTCTGCTAGTGGGTTTCTGCTTAGGCAAGTATTAAATCTGTATATGTCTATAATGTCAGGGACCCTAGTTTTCCCTGTGATCTGACTTAGAGCTGGATCTAAGAAGAATTCATTTTTCATTTTGTTGAGATTTTAACTTGTTAGAATAAAGTGGCACTTCTACACTTCTTATATGCTGAAACAAAAAATGCAAGTCTAGAGTATATTTTTATTTAAAAAATATGCAATGTTTGTGATATTTTTATTCATTTTTTTAAAAAGTGGAAACAAAGATAGTATTTATTGATGTCTGAAAATTACCTTTTGTAAATCAGATGAATGAAAATGCAAAGTTGATAGAATTTCATAATACTTAACTGAGGTAGCACAAGAGTGAAACCATTACATAGGGTGTCTTTGAAAGTGAATTGGTTTGGACATGGTTCCTTCAAAATTTTAGAAAGACACTTAACATATGTTTCTATATGCACATATGCAATTTTCTTATATACGTGTGTATGTGTATCTCACAACTAACGACTTTGTGTCACACAGACATTGCAGCAAATTATGAATAAGGTTTATGCACAGGAACACTTAGCATTTCCAGGCACACATGAGTTTTCATAAACAAAAAAAATACCTAAAGTTTACCTAATTGATGTAGCTGGTACTAACTCAGACACATCCTGAATCCTTAACTAATTTCATTGTGCTAATTTATTTAAACTAGATTTCTCTATGTTTCAGAGAATAAGATTTTGACTGGAAATTGAATGAGTCTGCA
>NW_007123127.1:0-631 GCF_000164805.1 Carlito syrichta
ATTCCCACAAAAAAATGAAATACCTTGGCATCTTCCTAACCAGAGATGTGAAAGACCTTTACAATGACAATTACAAAACACTGCTCAAAGAAATCAAAGCCGACGTGAACAAGTGGAAAAATATCCCATGCTCATGGATCGGAAGAATCAACATTGTGAAGATGTCCATCTTACCTAAGGCAATCTACAAATTCAATGCAATACCCATTAAATTACCAACAACATTCTTCTCAGACCTAGAAAAAAAAACACAGGAATTCATATGGAAACACAAACGTCCAAGAATAGCCAGGACAATCCTCAGCAAAAAAAAACAAAGCAGGTGGTATCACAATACCAGATTTCAAACTTTACTATATAGCTACAATCATCAAAACAGGTTGGTATTGGTACAGGAACAATGGAACAGAATTGAGATCAATTCTGTAGATCAATGGAACAGAATTGAGATTCCAGAAGCAAAACCTCAATTTCTCAACCAACTCATCTTCGACAAAGCCCCCACCACCTACCAATGGGGAGAGGAGAACCTATTCAGTAAATGGTGCTGGGAAAATTGGCTGACCACATGCAGAATATTGGAACAGGACCCCTATCTATCCCCATGCACAAAGGTTAACTCCAAATGGGA
>NW_007123128.1:0-762 GCF_000164805.1 Carlito syrichta
CAAGTCAGCTGGCTATCCTGCTGGTTAGGTAGGCAGCTAGCTAGTTAAGTGAGCTGGCTAGCCAGCTTGCTAACTTAAGTCAGCTCGTTAAGTCAGATGGCTAGACAGCTGGCTAGATAGGTATCCAGCTAGTTAAGTCAGCTGGATAGCCAGCTGACTAGCTGGTTAAGTCAACCCATTAAGTCATTTGGCTATCCAGCTGGTTAGCTAGTTAAAAAGCTAATTAAGTCAGATGGTTAGCCATCTGGATAGCTACTTATTTAAGGTAGTTAAGTCAGCTGGCTATCTAGGAATCAAGTTACATAAGACTGCTAGTTATGTCAGCTAGCTAGCCTGTTAAGTCAGCTGGCTACCTAGAAAGCAAGCTAGGTAACCAGCTGGTTAAGCCAGCTAGTTAATTCAGGTGACTAGCTAGGATTATAGCTGGTTAAGTCAGCTTGCTAGCTAGTTAAGTCATTGAGTTACGTCAGCTGGCAAGTCAACTGCCTAGCTGGGTAGGTAGCTAGTTAAGTCAGCTGGCTATCCAGTTAACTAGTTAGTTAAATAACCTAGTTAATTTAGCTCAATAGCCAAATGGTTAGCTAGGTAGCTAGATAGTTAAGTCAGCTGGCAAGCCAGCAGGTGATGTAGATAGCTAGCAAGTTAAGTCAGCTGGCTATCCAGCTGGCTAACTAGGTACCTAGGCAGTTAGGTCAGACAGCTAGCCAGCTGGCTAGCTAGTTAAGTCACCTAGTTATGTCAGCTGGCTAGACAGTTGGCTAG
>NW_007123129.1:0-675 GCF_000164805.1 Carlito syrichta
TAATTTTTTTTTTCATTAATCAGTATTTTTTATTATGGTTTTGTGGGGTACAGTTAAGGGTTAGGTGTACAATGACGTTTCATTCAGGCACCCTGTAGATAAGAAGTGTTTTCCCATCCCCCGACAGATATTTGCTACTGTTAATCCCATCCCCCTCCCCCCCATAGTTTCCCAGTACCATCCGTCATTTTCTCATAGTATTGCATTGGATGTTCAAGGTTCATTATATGAGTGAGAACATGTGATATTCGGATTTTTGTTTTTGTGATAGGTCACTCAGTATTATAGACTCTAGTTCCATCCAGGTTGCAGTGAAATTCATGATTTTGTTCTTTTTTATGGCTGCGTAGTATTCCATCGTGTATATGTACCACATTTTTTTAATCCAGTCCTCTTTTGATGGGCAGCATGGTTGTTTCCAGGTTCTTGCTATTGTGAACAATGCTGCGATAAACATACGTGTGCAGGTATCTTTTTTATAGAGTGATTTGTGTTCTTCAGGGTATATTCCCAGTAGGGGGATTGCAGGGTCATATGGAAGGTCAATTATTAAAGATTTTAGGAATCGCCACACTGCTTTCCACAGAGGTTGCACTAGTTTACACTCCCACCAACAGTGTAGATGTGTTCCCCTTTCCCTCACACCCTCTCCAGCAGCTGTTATTATTTGAGTTG
>NW_007123130.1:0-593 GCF_000164805.1 Carlito syrichta
GAATTCAGTGTCATCTATGACTAAGGCTCAGAGGCTTTATGCTCACAGATGGCTACTTGATGCACCTGGTTTTTGTTCTAAGAAATCAACTGGGGCCATGAACATTGTGTTGTGAGGACCAGAAGTCAACTCATGTTAGTCTAGGCAAGGTGTCATGTACTCTAAGGGCTCTGACCTCAGGAAGAATCGAGGACTTACAAGATTTAGAAAGTCACTACACAGCTTTTTCTCATACCTCCCTCCATATCTCCTGGGGACCTATTGGTATCTCCTCTGTAACACAAGCCAGCTTCAATCTCTCCTCTTTGCCAACTGCTTCTCAAGTCATTCATCACCTTGCACTTGGCTCCTTTTTATTTTATTTTATTTTTAGTGTGAAAACAGGATTCATTGAGAGGATAGAAGAGCTCCTACAGTGGGAGGGGACCCGAAGGGTTTGCCCACTTGGCTGCTTTAAAATGGCAACCTCTCCACACTGGCTTTCTAGCTTGGCTTCACAAAGCTAACAAACTTGGCATTCATTCATTCTAATTCCGAGTTCCCAGGAGTGAGGATCATCGGTCAACTGTCAAGGTCAAGGGTCAAGGGTCAAT
>NW_007123131.1:0-800 GCF_000164805.1 Carlito syrichta
CCCTCACATTCACCTAGCTGTAGGTAAGAAAGAAAAGGCAACTAAGATATAATTAGTATTTAAGATGCTGGGCATTGTTCAGTTCAGTTGCACAAAAATAGAATGAGACATACATTAATTTCTTCCATGATACAGATGATAAAACCAAGGGCTTAAGGGGTAAAGTCTTCACCCAAGGTCACCCTGAAGGTAACTAGTGAACTCCTGATAATACCCCCTTTGAAAAGACTCCTCAAGAAATGAGGAATGTAGAGAGAGAAAGAAGAAATGTCAGAAAAAGGGAGAACTCAGGACAAGAAACTCTGACTCCACCACCTTAATCTAGTCAATTGCCATCCCCCACTCTGCAGATAATGATTATATTGGATATTAAGAGACAAGAAATCTACTCCTAGCTCCACTACAGACTAGTTGTGTGGTCTTGGACAATACCAACAATGGATTCAAGTAAGACATTTGAAATTGTGTAACAACTGAAATTCACTCATGTGAATCTTCAAGTTGGAGTTTCAAGTGATTTATCTGAAGATAGGTGATGATGATAGATAGATGATATAAGATAGACAGATAGACACACACATATATAAACGTTTATGTATCATATATTTACCCTAAATATTAAACTCTTAACCACTGAATTTTTTTTTTTTTGAGTTGGTGTCTCACTCCATCATCCAGGCTGGAGTGCAGTGGCATGCTCACAGCAACACCAGCATTGACCTGATGGACTCCAGTGATCCTTCTGCCTCAGCCTTCCAAGTAGCTGGAACTACAGGTGCATGCTACCCATGCCCAGCTAA
>NW_007123132.1:0-395 GCF_000164805.1 Carlito syrichta
TCTGTCCTTTTTTATGGCTGCATAATATTGCAGTGTGTATATACTACATTTATTTTATCCTTTCCAGCTTTGATGGGCAACATGGTTGGTACCATGTTTTTTTGCAATTGTGATTAGAACTGCAAAATCATACTAGTGCAGGTATCTTTTTGCTAAAATGATTTGAGTTCCTCCAGGTATATTTTCCACAGGGGAATTGAGTCATATGGTAGGACAATATCTTGTCCGTTTACAAACCACCACACTGTTTTCCAAAGATGTTGCTATACTTTTCAGTCCATATGCAGTGTAGAATCATTTAATTCTTCCCAAATCCTTACCTGCATCTCTTATTGTTTGTTTTATTAATGATGGCCAGTCTTACAGGGAGTATGTGGTATTTCAATCTGGTTTAA
>NW_007123133.1:0-558 GCF_000164805.1 Carlito syrichta
AAGTTGGCGCACCTATGTTGGGTGCATATATGTTTAGGATAGATATTTCTTGTTGATGGATTGAGCCTTTTATCATTATGTAGTGGCCTTCTGTATCTTTTTTGATTTTTAATACTTTGAAGGGTATTTTGTCTGAAATTAAGATGGCTACTCCTCCTTTCTTTTGTATTCCGTTCACCTGGAAGTTTGTTTCCCATCCTCTTACTTTGAGTCTGTGGGTGTCCTTTCTAGTGAGGTGAGTCTCTTGAAGGCAACAGATTGTTGCCTGATGATATTTTATCCATTTTGCCAATCTATGTCTTTTCAGTGGTGCATTTAGTCCGTTCCCATTTAGGCTAATAATTGAAATGCAAGAGTTGATCCCTGTCATAAGGTTCTTACAGAGTTGTTCCTGTTTATTTGTTGTCTTTCTTTGGGTTTTAGAGTTGGTTCATGTGTGTTTTTAATCTTTTGTCTGTACTCTTGTGAAGAATGCTGTTGTTCTTTTTTCTTTTTCTTCTGTGTTCAGTACTTTCTTAAGTGTTTCTTGTATAGGGGGTCTGGTGGCGGGGTAGGTTC
>NW_007123134.1:0-693 GCF_000164805.1 Carlito syrichta
TTTTCTGAGTTGTTTTTTGAGTCTTGGAAGGCCTGGTACCAGGACTTTGAGCAGGTACCAGGTCCTCGACCCTTGCTAGGAGTCTTCCAAGACAGAACCGGAAACCCGAGAGACCCAGAAAGCCATCCGAACAAAGGGCGGTCCAAGAGCGTACATTCAAATATGTGTGTGTGGATGAAAAATAAAAGGGGATGACTCACCAAAGGCGCAGAAAGGCATAACGTAGCTGTTGGAGTTTCAAGGTCCTTCGTGGAGTTACTTCGCCAGTCAGAGAGGAAAAGAGTAAAGAAACCAAGCACTTTGTCTCCCACCCTTACAGGCTCTGGCGGTTCGAACTTTCCTTTGGGGACTTTCTTGCCTCCCTAGGGAGTAGCCCTAGGTAGAGACCGTCAGTTGTCCTCCGAGATGCAGCTCGGTCCACGGGGAAACTCCGAAATCTTGGCTAGAAGGAAGCAAAGATTTAACCTTAGTGCCTCACCCAGTCAGGCCACAGCGGTCTGAAGTCTTTCCCTGGAGCTGCATGCTGAAGTGTAGCCTCAGCTAGAGCCTTCAATTGCCACCAGGTTCCAACACAGTCCACAGAGGGCCACCAGATATGAGAGAGAGAGAGAGAGAGAGAGATCTCGGACTCGGTGGAACCTCTAAAAATGTTAGGGAACGGACGGACCGGGTGAGGGTCGAGAGATGCAGGAG
>NW_007123135.1:0-382 GCF_000164805.1 Carlito syrichta
CTAAGATGGAAACTAGTATAAGATGGCACTAAGACGTCAAGTACAATCAGACGACACTAAGATGGCAAGTAGTATCAGACGACACTAAGAAGGCAAGTAGTATCAGACGACACTGAGAAGGCAAGTCGTATCAGACGACAATAAGATGGCAAGTAGTATCTGATGGCACTAACAAGGCAAGTAGTGTCAGATGACACTAAGAAGGCAAGTAGTATCAGATGACACTAACAAGGCAAGTAGTATCAGACGACACTAAAAGGCACATAGTATCAGATGACACTAAGATGGCAAGTAGTATCAGATGACACTAAGAAGGCAAGTACTATCAGACGACAGTAAGATGGCAAGTAGTATCAGAAGACACTAAGAAGGCAAGTACTAT
>NW_007123136.1:0-476 GCF_000164805.1 Carlito syrichta
TCATGCTGTTTAGTGTCCATGTCTTTGTGGGTTTGGGGGGGACCTTGTTGGTGTCAATGTTTATTTTTATTCCACTGTGGTCTGAGAAGGTGCATGGTAGAATTTCAGTCCTTTTTAATTTGCTTATGCTTGATTTATGGCCAATTATGTGGTCGATCTTAGAATACATTCAATTCAGTGATGAGTAGAATGTGTATTCTGTGGTCTTTGGATGGAGTATTCTGTAGGTATCAATTAAGTCCATTTGGTCCGGAGTCACATTGAGGTTCTGGATCTCATTGCTGATTTTTTGTCCTGATGATCTGTCTAGGGTTGTGAGTGAGGTATTAAAGTCCCCAGCTATGATGGTGTTAGAGTCAATATCTTTCTTTAGTTTTCCTATAAGTTGCTTTATGAAAGTTGGGGCACCTATGTTGGGTGGATATATGTTTAAGATATATATTTCTTGTTGATGTAGTGAAGCTTTTATCATTATG
>NW_007123137.1:0-700 GCF_000164805.1 Carlito syrichta
CCTAGTGTTTAGGTTGTTAATTTATTACTACCTTTTGACATGAAGGTGAGTTTTGAGCATTGATTGTTTCTTAAGTTTCTCTTTTTTAAATATTTGTTTATTATATAGTTGTGGGGCACAATTCCAGGTTAGGTATACAAACATTGATTATACAGGTAAATTTGTTGATGATGTATGCCCCTCCTTCCCCTAGCAGTTTCCCTAAACTGCCAATCCCATCCCCGTCCCCTGACAGTTTTCCATTACTGCCAAACACTTTCTCATAGTATTACAATTGGTCAGGCTCCCCTTATGAGTGAGATCATATGGTATTCTGTTCTTTGTTTCTGTGATAGACTATGTGTATCATTGACTCCAAATCGATCCAAATTGCTGCCAAGTCCATATATTTGTCCTTTATAGACGCATGATATTCCATTGTGTATATATACCACATTTTCTTTATCCAGTCCAGCTTCAATGGGCAATGTTGTTGGTTCCATATTTTTCCTGTTGTGAATAGAGCTGCAACAAACATACGTGTGCAGATATATCTTTTTGGTAGAGTGATTTGAGTTCCTCTGGCTATATTCCCATTAGGGGAATTGCTGGGTCATATGGAAGATCAATTTCTAGTTCTTTTAAAAAATGGCCACTTTGTCTTCCTAAGAGTTTACATAGTTTGCATTTCCACTAGCAGTGTAGAAGCCTTTCTTTTTTT
>NW_007123138.1:0-369 GCF_000164805.1 Carlito syrichta
CTGACTTGAGGGTTTGTGTTCTGGGGAGCGACGAGGTCTCGTTACGTGGCCCAGGCTGGTCTCAAACTCCCGGGCTCCAGTGTTCCTCTGCCTCGACCTCCCAGAGCCATGCCCGATTGTCTGCAGATATACTGTCTTTTGGGAACTCTACACTCAAGGCTGAGGTGTCCTTCCCCAATGATCTCTGTCTGTTCATGATGATCCCAATACCATACATAAATGGATGCTCTTTTCTTTCTTTTTTTTCTTTGAGTCAGAGTCGCACTGCGTCACCCAGGCTAGAGGGTTCTTGCTCACTCCAGGTCACTGCAGCCTCGGCCCATGGGGTCTGGCAAGACTTCCACTCCCAGACATCTGAGTAGATGGAAC
>NW_007123139.1:0-699 GCF_000164805.1 Carlito syrichta
AAGACAACAAAGGCCGTAAATTCCTGCCTCTCCCGTGCGCGCGAAACTTAAACTCATGTACAAACATTATCTCCCTATAGGAATGCTACCTCATAGTCTCCTCCAATAAGACTCAGGCACGGCACTGGCCTGCCCCTGCAAGGTTCATAAATATACCTTTCTCCCTACATAACTCTCTCTCTCTCTTATTCCCTCTCTCTGTCCCGTCACTCTCTCGCCTTTTCTCTTTCTCTCTCTCTCTCTCTCTCTCTCTCTCTTGCTTTTTCTCTCTGTCCCCACCACTCTCTTGTTAGCTCTCTCTCTCTCTCCCTCTCTTACTTTCTCTCACACTCCCTCCCCCCCTTTTACTCTCTCTCTCTATCCCCCCCACTCTCTTACTCTCTTGCTCTCTTTCTCTCTCCGTCTCTCTCTCTTTCTCTCTCTCTCATCCTTCCTCGGTTACAGTCCCTTCGTGTAACTGCCCCTTTAATAAATCTCTCAGTTCAGACCGGCGTGGAGTCGTTACTGGGCGCCCCCAAAACTTCTTTCACCAAGAAAGCAGAGAAAATAGGTCTTTTTTTTCATTTGGAGTACTGGAATTGCAGTGTTTAAAGCATCTTTAACTAATATTTCTAATCCTTAGCTTTTGTCAGTATCACAAGCACTCATATGCTGCTTGCTCTATTAATACTGCTTTTAAAAAATAGTCTCTAAAAGCTT
>NW_007123140.1:0-466 GCF_000164805.1 Carlito syrichta
TTGCTAAATTATTAAAAAGTAAAGTTCTAAGAGCGTCTGCATATAAAAGATACAGAAGAAGGAATGATTATAATTTGAGATAAATGACAGAGAAAGAGAAAAATCTGAGAGATATGTGATAAAGTCACACCAAAAAGTATTTTTAAAAAAGTTCAACATGGCAACAGAAGGAAATTATGGAAAAGTGAGAATGAGAGAAAGCAGAAGACAAACAGAAATTTGATTTGTAGAGACCCAGGGACTGTTGCTTGATATCTCACATTAAAGAGGTAGAAGTAGGGAAAGGAAAAAAAAGTCAAGGTTTAGAATTTATTTCATTCCACTAGCCTACTTCAAGAATGTTGTAAGGAATCATTTGAAAATTGAATATCTATTTTTTTTGTACAAACCAAAATATTTCTTTTCATGCTTTAACTAAATAATACAAATAATTGTTTTATTTTAGTCATATTATATTTAAGACCTT
>NW_007123141.1:0-579 GCF_000164805.1 Carlito syrichta
AGGACAGAAAAGCTCCCACAGTGGGAGGGGACCCAAAAGGGGTTGCCCGCTTCTCATTTTTCTATACATTTCTTATCACCACCTAGCAAACTATACAATTTGCCAGTTTATTGTTTATATTTTCTATCTGTTATCCCAATCACAAAGTAAGTTCCATGAATGCAAGACTTTCTTATTGTTGTTGAGTTGGAGTCTCTGTCACCCAGGATGGAGTGCAGTGGCACCTTCACAGCCACCACAACATCCACCCACTGGACCCAGGTGATCCTTCTGCCTCAGCTTTCCAAGTAACTGGAACCACAGGCTTGTGCTACCATGCCCGGCTAATGTTGGTTTATTGTAGTAACGAGATCTCGCCATGTCGCTCAGACTGGTCTCGAACCAGAGATCTCAGGCAATCCTCTCACTTCTGCCTCCCAAAAACTGTATCCCCAGTGCCCTTTACATAGTAAACACTAAATACATATTTGTGAAATGAATAATAATGGACATACCCTGAAATTTACATGTATTAATTAATTGAAATCTCACAGTAACCTCATGAGACAGGTCCTATCATCAGTTTCATTGTATAGATAA
>NW_007123142.1:0-724 GCF_000164805.1 Carlito syrichta
TCTTGTGATGCATAGTTTGTAAAGCACGAAACTTGTACGCCCCCAGTGAGTGATTATCACATTGCTGGAGGGTATAGAAAATGGTATATAAGTTGGAAAAGGTTTGAATAAAATCGGCTTCGGTCTTGGCCAGGCTGAACCCAGAAGAGCTGCCTCCGAGTAGTTTTCTTCTCTCCGTCTCTGATTCACCGGTGCGGTCCTAACCCTCCCTCTGGTCAGTGCAGGTCACCGACAGTGTACAAATACTCCCCACAACCGTTTATGGCCCCATGCCCCCTAATACCTTTGGACTTGTCCTTGGGAGAGGGAGTGCTTCCCTCGCTGGCCTAACCATAGTTCCCGGAGTTATAGATAATGATTATACAGGACAAATCAAAATCTTAGTGTCAGCAAACTTGGGACCAGTTCCCATTAAAATAGGCCAACGCCTAGCTCAATTACTTATATTACCCCTAAATACACGAAATCGCAGCAATTTATCCCATCCTCGGTCAGATTCTGCCTCCGGTTCCTCTGATGCCTATTGGGGTCCAACAAATTACTCTTGAAAGGCCCTTACTAACCTTATATCTAGAAGGAAAAAGATTTGAGGGATTAGTGGACACGGGGGCTGACATTACTGTTATCTCTGAAAAGTTTTGGCCTTCCTCTTGCCTTCTAAGCCTCTTATACCCACCTCCAGGGCATTGGACAGTCTACCAACCCTAGGCAAAGTTCTAAAATC
>NW_007123143.1:0-673 GCF_000164805.1 Carlito syrichta
GAGGCTGAGGTGAGTGGATTGCCTGAGCCCGCGGGTTCGAGACCCGCCTGGGCAGACGAGACCTCATCTCTACAATAAAAATCAAAAAAATCAGCCGGGCGTGGTAGCACGAGCCTGTAATTCCGGCTACTCGGAAGGCTGAGGTGAAGGATCGCCGGAGGGCGACAGAGTGAGACTCCAACTCAAAAAAAAAAGCTCACACTTGATATGGAAGTGAAAACCTGTCAAACTGTTTATAATATGTTAATGTGAACTTAGAATAAATATAATAGGGTATCCGATGTCCCCTTTCTAGTGTAAGAAATAATAGAGCCATGAAAAATATACATATGTGTGTGTCAAAAATTTTGCTTTTATGTGGTTTTTATGCATCTTGAATAATAACTCTGCCTAGAAATAACTGCATTTCATGTTTGATATATTTCTATGCTCATGGATTTTCTTTTGAAGTCAGTCAGCCACAGTAAAATTTAAAATTTCAGTGTTTGTAATTTGATATAGGAATAAATGTAAATAACGTTGGCTCAAAATATGGATGTTAACTAAAAGAAAAGAGGTAGGAGCCGGGCTCCGTGGCTCAGCCTATAATCTCGCGCTTGGGAGGCCGAGGTGAGTGGATTGCCTGAGCCCGTGGGTTCGAGAATCACCTGCGCAACTTGGCAGATCTCATCTC
>NW_007123144.1:0-389 GCF_000164805.1 Carlito syrichta
TGGGCCATAAAGTCCCTTCAGGCCGGCTGCATCCCCCTCCCCCTTCCTTACACACCCGGCGCCCCTGGCTTCTCGCCTTTGCCCGTCTCCTTCCTCCGACGGAGCCGCCTTTCTTCCTTGGGTCCCCTACTTGAGACCCAGCTCAAGTGCCACTTCCTCCACGAAGCCCTCCAGGATGACCTCTCGCCCCCACCCGAGCTCTGTCCCTCCGGGCCCCAACCGGACTGAAGCCTCCCACAGCGGCACCCGCAGCGCGCTGGGCACACCAGAGGCGCTTAACGAATGCCTGCCGAAGGCTGGGAACGTCTCTGGTCACAGCAAGGGATGAGGGCAGAATGGAGCCCGCCCAGCTCCGGCGAGACCCCAGCACGCCCCGCTTGGGCCACAGG
>NW_007123144.1:1879-21651 GCF_000164805.1 Carlito syrichta
ACTCTGGGGCTCCTCGAGGAGGCGGCGATGGGTCCTGACCTCGTTCTGGTGTGGGGGGCGGGCGGGCCTGGGGCGTCGTGTCTGTGCAAGCCGTGCTGGGCGCCTTCTTTCCCCAGGTGCCAGCTGTCAGCCCGTGGCCCTTGGTGCCAGCCACAAGTCATCGGAGCTTTAGGCGGGAGCAGCGACTTCTCTCCAGGGGAAGAGGAGAGGGTGGTCCGAATCCAGCCCTGCTGGTCACCCTCGGGCTCCGTGGCCGTGGGGCAGTCACCTTCCTCGTCCAGACTTGTTTTAAGTCCGTGGGAGGAACAGCTGCCCCCGTCTAGTGGGGCCTCCCTTAAGGGCATCGCTGAGGGGTGGCGGGGCCAGGGTCGTGAGGGCGGACAGGAGGTGGTGGGGTCCGACTAGGCCACGGAACGGACGTCCCAGCTGTGACTTTGGGCTTCTGGGCGGACACCAAAGTGTGAACAGGAGCCGCCAGACACAGGGCAGAGAGAACGCTCGCTGGGGGGCCTGGTCCAGAGGGAGGCAGTGTGGAGGGAGGAACAAGTCCAGTGAGAGCCACAGAGTGCAGGGAGGGAGAGCAGCAGGAACCGGTGGTGTGCAGGACGGGGCCTCTGGGAAGGGGACCAAGGCCATCGTCAGGACATCTGCGCTTAGACACACCCCTTCCAGGCCAGTGGGCCAGAGAGGAGACCCAGGTTTAGGGATGGGAGGAGGGTTGGGAGTAGCGAGAAGAGGAGGCCAGGCTGGAGGCCTGTGAGTCTGGACAGGAGGGGGCTGGGCTGGAGGCCTGCACAGAGCACCAACTGTTGCCCTTTGAGGGGCCTGGGAGCATGTGGAGGGACTGTGACTCTGCCCGTGGGGCGTGACAGGGAGAGTTTGGGGGCAGCTTCTGGGTCTGAGTAGGTAGAGGTACTGCCTGGGAGAGGGCAGATGCAATTAAGGATCAGTAATGACCATGGCAAGACCCTTCAGCTTGAGGGTGAGGATGGGGGTTGGACCTGCAGTCTGAAGCCCAGGCAAAGCCCAGGACAGTCTTGAGAGTGGCAGGAATCTGGATGACATGGAGAAAGTGCCAAGAATAGTGCAGGGTGACCCAGGCCCAGTGCCCTGCAGGCCAGCGGTGCCAGGGACACTGCTCAGGCTCGGTGGGCAAGGCTGAAACTAGAAGCCTGCGGCATCTACCCCACAGGGCTGGGCTGGGGCCTGTTCTCGGGCTCTCGCCCCCTGCTGCGGCTTCCCTCAGCAGCGAGGGCTTTGAGCCACATCTCTTCCACCCTATTTCTTTCCTAGCATTTTTCTTGGGACTTACAAAAAAATTTTTTTTGAGTCAGGGTCTCACCTTGTCACCCAGGCTAGAGTACAGTGGCATGTTCACAGCTCACTACAGCCTCTGCCTCATGAACTCAGGCAATCCTCCCACCTTAGCCTCCTAGCTGGAACTACAGGTACATGCCACCACACCCAGCTAATTTTAAAATTTTTTTGTAGAGATGAGGTCTTACTGTATTGCCCAGGCTGGTCTCAAACTCCTGGGCTCCAGTGATCCTCCCACTTCGGCCTCCCAAGGTGCTGGAATGGCAGGTGTGGGCCACCGCCTCTGGCCATCTTGGGCCAGTTTTATTGTGTTTGTCATCCCCCTTTGGCCACAGCCTGTCTGTCCTGTGGCAGCTGCTGTTTTTTTTTAGTTGGTGTCACTCTGTCTCCCAAGCTGGAGTGCAGTGGCATGCTCACGGCCACACAGCCTTGACCTCCTGGGCTCAGGCAATCCTTCCACTTCAGCCTTCCAGGTAACTGAAACTACAGGCATGCCGCCACGCCTGGCTAATTTTTTGAATTATTGTAGAGACAAGATCTTGCCAAGTTGCCCAGGCTGGTTTTAGACCCCTGGTCTCAGGCAATCCTCTTGCCTCGACCTCCCAAAGCACTGGGATTACAGGCTTGAGCCACTGCACCTGGCCAGAGTCATTTTCCATGAACTCCATCCTGGGCTCCTGTGGCCCACGGGCCACCCCTCCATGCCCACCCAGCCCCGGAAGGGCACATCTGCCGTATGGCCTGGGTCCTCTCATTTGATCTTCTTTGTCTCATAAACAGAGCAGGGACCTCCCTGTTTTGCAGCAGACAACTAGTCCTGGATGGGAGAAGCATGCCAGGGTCAGCAAGTGACAAACTCAGGCCGGGTTCCGAGGGGATTCGGGCATGTCTGACCTACCGAAGGATTGAGGGGCACACTGAGGAGAAGGACTGAGGCTTCCCGCTTGGACCCCGATTTCTCCCATCCACGGGCTCTGCAAGACTGTGAGCTCCAAGGGTGAGGCATGAGGTGTGCATGATGTAACCATCGATTTCATAACAGTCATGTGGGCGTCTAGCTCAGAGGATGAGGCTGGGGAGGAAGCCTCGCTGGCCCTTTAATCCTCCAATCCCTTAAATACCAACAAATCTGCCTGCCTTCTGGAGCCAGCAGTAGCTGCCCTCAATCTGGAGGGCCCTGGGAGAGGGGGAGGAGGTCTTCCAGAATGAACAAGATGAGATCCCCCCCAACTTGTTGGGGTTTTCAGCCCCTCTCTCCTATCCCACCGGGACAGTTTAAAAGCACTGTCTTCATTCGCTCTCACACTGCATGTGTGGAGGATAAAAGTTAATGCCAACTTGGGCCCCGAGGGACACACATTTTCAGGATGTCATTTGCCACTCTGGGGATGTGGTCCCTGTGTACCAGAAGGACAGATGGCCTCAGTTCTCTGAGCTGCGATTTCCCTGACCAGCATCAAAAACCTTTTCACTGAGAGGGTCTTTGGGATTATCCAGCTTAGTGGTTTTATCTTTTTTTTTTTTTTTTGAGTCAGAGTCTCACTCTGTTGCCCAGGCTGGAGTGCAGTGACACGCTCATAGCCACCACAGCCTCCATTTGCTGGGCTCAGGTGATCCTTCTAACTCAGTCTTCTGAGTAGCCACCATGCCTGGCTAATTTTTGATTTATTTTAGAGACGAGGTCTCACCAAGTTGCCCAGGCTGATCTCAAACCCTGGGCTCAGGCAATCCTTTCACCTCAGCCTCCCAAAGGGATTACAGGCATGAGCTACCATGCCTGGCTTGGTTTTGACTTTTTAAAATGTTTTTGAGTCAGGGTCTCACTCTGTTGCTCAGGTTGGAGTGCAGTGGTGCGATCACAGCTTAATGCAGCCTTGACCTCTTGGGCTCAAGCAATCCTCCTGCCTTGGCCTCCCAAAGGGCTGGGATTATAGACGTGAGCCACTGTGCCCCGCCTAAAAGAATTCACATACAGTAACATTCTTTAATTTTCAGTACAATTTGATGATTTTGACAAGCGTGTATGCTCATATCACCACCACAGTCATGACACAGAGTAGTTTCGTTGCCTCAAAAATGGCCCTCGGGCCGCTGCAGTCACTCCCTTCCACCCCTCAGCTCCTAGCTGGCACGGGTCTCTGTCATCGTAGTCTTGCTTTTTCTTAAATTTCCCATAATCAACCAGGGAGCTAAGGCGAGAGGATTGCCAGAGCTCAGGAGTTTGAGACCAGCCTGGGCAGCTTGTTGAGACCTCAACTCTACAATAAAGCAAAAAATAAACTAGACATGGTAGCGCACACCTGTAGTTCCAGCTACCTGGAAGACTGAGGCAGAAGGATCGCCTGAGCCCAGCAGGTCAAGACTGCGGTGGCTGTGACTGTGCCACTGCACTCCAGCCTGGGTGATACAGTGAGACTCTCAACTTAAAAAAGAAAAAAAATCCCATAATCATTGGCTTTTCCCATCTGTATGCTTTCACTTAGAGTGATGCTTCTGAGATCTGTTAATGTTGTATACATCAAGGGCTCCATTATTATTATTATTTTATTATTATTATTTTTTTTGAGTTGGAGTCTCACTGTTGCCCAGACTGGAGTGCAATGGCCGCTCCTGGCCACCGCAGCCTCGACCTGCTGGGCTCTGGTGATCCTTCCGCCTCAGCCTTCCAAGTAGCTGGAACTACAGGCATGCGCTACCATGCCCGGCTAATTTTTTTGATTTATTGTAGAGATGAGGTCTCGCCTGCCCAGGCGGGTCTTGAGCCCGCGGGCTCAGGCAATCCATTCACCTCAGTCTCCCAAAGGCGGGGGACTACAGGCTGAGCCACCAAGCCAGGCTGGGCTCCATTATTATTGAGAAGAATCCTGTGGCTTGGATGTGCCACCGCCAGTTAATTCGTCATCAGCTGAAGGACAGTCGAGCTGTTTCCAGTCTGGGGTTGTTATGACAGAGCTTCTAGGAATATGCCATGGGCCAGGGTCTGTGTGGGTCACCACCCAGAAATGGAACGACTGAGTCACATGTTACATTTCCAAGGGGGGACCCAAAAAACCTGGAATTTATTTATAAAAAATTGTGTTAGCCGGGCTCAGTGGCTCAGCCTGTAATCCCGCGCCTTTGAGAGGCTGAGGTGAGTGGATTGTCTGAGCCCGCGGGTTCGAGACCCGCCTGGGCAGCGAGACCTCATCTCTACAATAAATCAAAAAATCAGCTGGGCATGGTAGCGCGCGCCTATAGTTCCGGCTACTTGGAAGGCTGTGGAAGGATCGCCGGAGCCCAGCAGGTTGAGGCTGCGGTGGCCGGGAGCGGCCACTGCACTCCAGTCTGGGCGACAGAGTGGGACTCCAACTCAAACAAACAAACAAACAAACAAAAAAATTGTGTTAATTTTCACATGTTTAAACCTCAGTCACCTTCAAAGTCCTCTCTGTTTGGTGCAATACACCTCCTTTTTCCACTGCTCAAAACAATTTTTGAACTCATCCATTTTGATACCTTTTAGTGCTTCTGCCATGCTTTGTTTCACCTTTTTTTCACATTGTTAAAACGTTTTCCTTTGAGAACTTTTTTCATCTGGAAAAACAAAAAAGTAGCTCGGGTGAGATTGGGAGAATGGGGTCATGTCATTTTTTATCAGAAACTGCTGAACACTCAGCGTGGTTTGGGCAGGTGTGCTCATAAATCCCTCATCATGAAATAGGCAAGCGCATTGAAAGAATCTCTTAAAAAAAAAAATTAACTGAAGCTGAAAACTGAACGCAGCTGAACAGTGCTGGCTAGTCCATGGATGCTGATGGGTTCCTAGAACACTCACTGAGTGGAGGAAGCCTGTGCCACAAGGGGCCCACCCTTCAGAAGATAATTCCAGTTTTTTTGGGTCCCCCTTGCATGCTCGCTTTACAGGACATGGCCCACTGTTTTCCAAAGTAGCGATACCATGCCAAGTGGTCCCTCATCTTAAGAGCTTCAGCTCCTCTGCCTGGGAGCGGCAGTTAAGAAAGATGACCTGCGGGCTAACAGCAAAGGTCACCAGGCAGTATCTTCCTGGGCGTCAGGCTGGGCATTCAGCTCCCGGGCCTGGAGGGCCCTGATCCCACAGCAAGAGGGGTGCTCTACATCGGGCTGTTGCCCACCCCCTTGGCCTTCCAGCATCTCCCTGTGCCAGGCCCTGGCCTGGAGCCAAGAGCAGTGAGTCAAGGCAGCTATACATAATGGATGGACATCGGGAATTGAATTTCTGTACAAAGCAACAAGCCCTCATCATCTGACTTTAAATTAACTATTCATTGGCTTGGCTACAGGATCTCCCATCAAACAATAGACAAGTCGTAATTTTTTTTTTTTTTTAAGTCAGAGTCTCACTCTGTCGCCCAGGCTGGAGGGCAGTGGCATGTTCAGGATCACCGCAGCCTCGACCTGCTGGCCTTAGGCAATCCTTCCGCTTCAGCCTTCCAAGTAGCTGGAACTTCAGGTGGCACCACCACATTCAGCTAATTTTTTGATTTACTGTAGAGATGAGGTCTTACCAAGTAGCCCAGGCTGATCTTGAGCCCCTGGGCTCAGGCAATCCTCCCACCTTTCTCCCAAAGTTTTGGGATTACAGGCGTGAGCCATTGAGCCCAGCCTGACAAATGATTAAACAGACAATTGAAGAGGTGAACTACCCTTCCCACGAAAACCTAGCCGCACAGAGTGGACTTCCAGGTCCTCCTTCCATGTAGCTCCTTCCCTGGAGAATCATGTCGAACACACACGAAACAAGGCCATCCACTGTTGCACCCTGGGCAGTCCTGAAAACAAGTGAAAAACTGACCATTGCATAAAAGTGCACTTTCCCTATAAGAACGTGCAGTTTGAATTGGGAGTTTGCTCCTAATTAAGGTCTTGACTTACATGATAAAGATCTCATATAAATAAAGTTATTACAAATAGAAACCCCTATAATAATATGTCAGTAAAAATATTTCCAGTGTTTATGAAACAGGCGTGAAGGCACAGCAGACATGAGTTACACAGGGGGCCTATTCCACTGCAGCGTTTTCATGCAACATGACAAACATCACTATGTCTTTATTATTGTTGTTGTTATTATTTTAGAAAGTAGGATTTATTGGGAGGAAAGAAAAGCTCCCACAGTAGGAGGGGATTTTTTTTTGAGTCAGAGTCTTTCTCTGTCACCCAGGCTGCAGTCCTGTGGCCTGCTCACGACCACCACAGACCTGCTGGGCTCAGGCAGTCTTTCTGCCTCAGCCTTCCAAGTAGCTGGAACCACAGGCATGTGCCACCACACCCAGCTAATTTTTTTTTAAGTTTTAATTTTAAAGGTGTGGGGTACAATTCAGAGTTAGGTATACAAATGTTCACCATGCCTGGCACTGTCTTTAATATGATGTAAAACCAGCCGGGCACAGTGGCTCACACCTATAACCCCAGCACTTTGGGAGGCCAAGGTGAGAGGATTTCCTGAGCTCCCAGGTTTGACACCAGTCGGCAACTTGAAGAGACCTCATCTCTATTTTATTTAACTTTTTTTTTTTTTTGGAGTTGGAGTCTCACTCTGTCACCCAGACTGTAGTGCAGTGGCTGCTCCAGGTCACTGCAGCCTCGACCTGCTGGACTCCAGGGATCCTTCCGCCTCAGCCTTCCGAGTAGCTGGAATTACAGGCACACGCTACCACGCCTGGCTGATTTTTTGGTTTATTGCAGAGATGAGGTTTTGCCAAGTTGCCCAGGCAGGTCTTGAACCCATGGGCTCAGGCAATTCACTCACCTTGGCCTCCCAAAGTGCAGGATTACAGGCTGAGTCATTGAGCCCGGCCTGAGACCTCATCTCTAAAATAAATAAATGAAAATTAGCCAGGCATG
The DNA here is from genome assembly GCF_000164805.1 of Carlito syrichta. Classification (NCBI taxonomy): domain Eukaryota; kingdom Metazoa; phylum Chordata; class Mammalia; order Primates; family Tarsiidae; genus Carlito; species Carlito syrichta. The sequence continues at coordinate 9,062 of NW_007123144.1, forward strand.
GTGGCACATGTCTATAGTTCCAACTACTTGGAAGGTTGAGGCGGAAGGACCGAGCACAGCAGGTTGATGTTGTGATGGCTGTGAGCGTGCCATCACACTCCAGCCTGGGCAACAGAGTGACTCCAACTTAAAAAAAAAGTAAAACCAACATGCTGCCAATGGTGAACAGGACACATAGTATTAAAAATGCCCTGGGTGTGTTTAGAAGCATTCTGGGAGGCACACTCAGATGGCATTGGCCTCTTGCAGAAGCAGGACTGTGATTTCTTGTCACTCCGTATTTCATTTTGCTCAGGTCCTCCCTGTGGACAGGGTCCACAGATGGGTGCCAGGGTTCTCTGAACTGCCTGGGATTGCATGTGACATGTTTTGAGAATATGCAGGGGTGCCAAAAAAAAAAAAAAAAAGGTATAAACATTTAAAATATGACATCTGTTCAAAAGATGGCATTAATCAAATGAATGCTAGTGTCACCACGCAACAGGCAAGAGAGTCAAAATGGCGAAAGCCCAAATGAGCAAACGTCATATTACACATTGCTACCATAATTTAATTCAACTTCAAAGAGCAATACATAGATAACATCGCTGAAAACGTGTATATGCATTTTTTTTTATTGAGTTAAGAGTCTCACTCTGTTGACCAGGCTGGATCGCAGCGGCATGCTCCAGATCACCGCAGCCTCAACCTTCTGGGCTCAGGTGATCCTTTCACCTTAGTCTTCCAAGTAGCTGGAACCACAGGCATGAGCCACAGTGCCCCCCTAATTTTTTAAAAAATTTATTGTAGAGATGAGGTCTTGCCAAGTTGCCCAGGCTAGTCTCAAGCCCGTGGGCTCAGGCAATCCTCTCACCTCGGCCTCCCAAAGTGCTGGGATTATAGGTGTGAGCCACCATGCCTGGTCCGTGTATACCTTTTTTTTTTGCTGCCCCCATAAGTATTGTTTCTGGAATTCCAAACATCATCAGATCCTCCAAGGCTTCTGTGATACAGTCGCGAGTGTGAATTGTTTTTTCTTTAGTTTTTTTATTTTCTTTTCCTTTTTTATTTTTATTTTTTCAGTTTGGGTCTTTCACTGAATGGGGAGAAACTGAAAGCCTCTAAGATCTGGAGCAAAATAAGGATATCTACTTTGACCATTTTTATTCAGCATCATATTAGAAGGACTAGCCACAGCACTTAGACAAGGGAAAGAAATAAAGGACATCCAGATTGGAAAGGAAGAAGTCAAGTTAGACTTGAATGCAAATGATATGATCTTATATTTAGAAAAACCTAGATCTAAAAGATCTGCCGGCTGGGCTCGGTGGCTCAGCCTGTAATCCCAGCACTTTGGGAGGCCAAGGTGAGTGGATTGCCTGAGCCCGCGGGTTCGAGACCCGCCTGGGCAACTTGACGAGGCCTCATCTCTACAATAAATCAAAAATTAGCCGGGCGTGATAGTGCTCACCTGTAGTTCCAGCTACTTGGAAGGCTGAGGCGGAAGAATTGCCAGAGCCCAGCAGGTCGAGGCTGCGGTGGCCAGGAGTGGCCATTGCACTCCAGTCTGCGTGACAGGGTGAGACTCCAACTCAAAAAAATAAAATAAAATAAAATAAAAGATCTGCCAAAAAACTGTTAGAACTGATAAATGAATTCAGTAAAATTGCAGGATTAAAAAAATCAGCGTACAAAAATCAGTTGCATTTCTATACACCAACAGAGAGCAATCTGAAAAACAAATCATCGGGACAATCCCATTTCCAATAGCTACAAAGAATAAAAAATACCTAAGAATCAGTTTAACCAAAGATGTGAATGATCTGTACAAGGAAAATGCAAAGCACTAATTGAAAGAAATTGAAAGGGACACAAAAAGGTAGAAGATATTCCATGTTTGTGAACTGGAAGAATTAATATTATTAACATGGCAATTCTACCCAAAGCAATGTACAATTTTCAATGCAATCCTATCAAAATACCAATGACACTCTTCACAAACATAGAAAATGCAATTAAAATTTTTATGAGCTGGGTGTGGTGGCTCATGCACCTCCCAGCATCTTGGGAGAGTGAGGTGAGAGGACTGCCTGAGCCCAGGGGTTCAAGACCAGCCTGGGCAACATGGCGAGATCTCATCTTTACAATAAATAAAAAAATTAGCCGGGCATGGTGGCCCACACCTGTGGTTCCAGCTACTTGGAAGGCTGAGGTGGAAGGATAGTGTGAGCCCAGCAGGTCGAGGCTCTAGTGGCTGTGAGCTTGCCACAGCACTTCCATCCTGGATGATAGAGTGAGACTCCAACTCAAAAAAAAAAAAAAATTATATGGAACTGCAAAAGGCCAAATACTGAATAGCCAGAGTAAGCCTGAACAAAAAGAACAAAGCTGGAGGCATCTATGTCTGACTTCAAAATATACTACAAAGCTACAGTAAACAAATCAGCATGGTACTGGCATAAAGACAGACATATAGACCAATGGCACAGAATACAGAACCCAGATATAAATCCATGCATTTACAGTGAACTTATTTTCAACAAAGCCTCCAAGAACATGCAATGGGGAAAAGGACATTCTCTTTAACAACTGGTGCTGGGAACACTGGCTAACCCATGTAGAAGAATGAAATTATATTCCCATCTCTCACCATAGACAAAAATAAAATTAAAATAAAGTCTTAAATTTAAGACCTGAAGCAATGAAACTACTGGGAGCAAGTATTGGGAAAACGCCCCAAAACATTAGTCTGGGCAAAAATTGTTTTGTGCAAGACCTTGAAAGTACAGATAGCCACAGCAAAAACAGGCACACGGGATTATAGACATAGATGTCGTATACATTGGCAAAATTTTGAAAAATACTTGAGCAACATTTTTGTGAAATTGAGCTAAGTATGTTGGAGAGAAATTCTTACACACGCATAAGAATGTTCGTTGCATGAGTGGATTGCCTGAGCCCGCGGGTTCGAGACCCGCCTGGGCAGGCGAGACCTCATCTCTACAATAAAATAAAAAAATCAGCCGGGCGTGGTAGCGCACGCCTGTAATTCCGGCTACTCGGAAGGCTGAGGCGGAAGGATCGCTGGAGCCCAGCAGGTCGAGGCTGCGGTGGCCGGGAGCGGCCACTGCACTCCAGTCTGGGCGACAGAGTGAGACTCCAACTCAAAAAAAAGGGATGTTTGTTGCAGTGTTATTGACAACAATTGGAGGCTGCCAAGTGTCCCTGCATAGGAGGATGGGAAAATGGTAATATAGTCACAGAGTGAACATACGACAGGTGCATGTATCGGCCTGGGCAAATGATGGCAGGGAGATGCACGCTGTAGAGAACAAAGTAACGCCACAGTTTATAAAGCTCAGATAAGTGAGCAAAACAGTCTTTTGTTAAGTGATACGTATGTCTGTGGTAAAACTACATTTAAAATTTTTATTTGGCCAGGCTCAGTGGCTCAGCCTGTAATCCCAGCACTTTGGAAGGCCGAGGTGAGTGGATTGCCTGACCCTGCGGGTTTGAGACCAGCCCAGGAAACTTGACAAGACCTCATCTCTACAATAAATAAAAAAAATTAGCCAGGCATGGTAGCGTGTGCCTATAGTTCTGCTATTTGGAAGGTTGAGATGGAAGGATTGCCGGAGCCCAGCCGGTCGAGGCTGTGGTGGCCGGGAGCGTGCCACTGTACTCTGGTCTGGGACACAGAGTGAGACTCCAACTAAAAAAAAAAAAATGTTTTTATTTTATGTTTGAGTCAAGTCTCACTCTGTCACCCAGGTTGGAGTGCAGTGGCCTGATCACAGCTCACTGCAGCCTCGATGTCCTGGGCTCAGGCGATCCTTCTGCCTCAGCCTCCTGAGTAGCCCAACTACAGGTGCGCACCACCACACCCAGCTAATTTATTTTTATGTTTTTGTAGAGACGAGGTCTTGCTGTGTTTCCCAGGCTGGTCTTGAACTCCTGGCCTCAAGCGATCCTACCACCTCGATCTCCCAAATTGCTGGGATGACAGGTGTGGCCCAAACTACATATTTTTAAAAATCAAGAAAATGGTCAACATGAAATTCAGGCTGGGATCACCTCTGGTGAGGGGGCAGGGAAGATAGGAAAGGGGCATACAAGGGGAGGCAGCAGTAGGCCATCTAGTCCTGAGGCTGGATGGTGGGCTTCCAAGTGTTCATTTTATGTTGCATTCATTCTTTTGAGGTATCAGATACTATATTACCATGATTACAGGACCTGTAGTTTCCCACTCTCACCACTTGGTGGCAGGCTAGCTCACCAGTAAAATAAGCCCTGGCTAGGGGGAGGCGGCTAGGAAGGATATGTAGGTTCTAAGGCCCCCACAGGGATGTATACAGCAGGACTCTGTGTCCTCAGAGTGTCAGTGCTCACTCATGGCAACTTAGCGTGGTGGCGGGAGCCGTGCAGCCAGGGTTGCTTTTGCTTTTTGTCTGGTTATGTAACCATTTTTTGCAATGTGTCAGAACTGTCTGCTTGAACATTGGTCTCATTTCTCAGGACTGTCCAATATTGCCTACGTTGATGACACGGAGCATGAGGGTGGTCCTCGTGTCAGCGGATACATGTGACTTGCCCTTTTGTGCCTATTGATCTGGGACTTACGTATTTCCTTTTTTTTTTTTTTTTGAGTTGGAGTCTCACTTCGTCGCCCAGGCTGGAGTGCAGTGGCATGCTCACGGCCACTGCAGCCTCAACCTGCTGGGCTCCGGCGATTCTTCGCCTCAGCCTTCCCAGTAGCTGGAACTACAGGCACACGCCACCATGCCTGGCTAATTTTTTGATTTATTGTAGAGAAGAGGTCTTGCCAAGTTGCCCAAGCTGGTCTTGAACCTGTGGGCTCAGGCAATCCTCTCACCTCGGCCTCCCAAAGTGTTGAGATTACAGGTATGAGCCACTGCGCCCAGCCTAGGGCTCATGTATTTCAACACTAGCATTAGAACTGTGACTGAGTGTATGTCTGGGCGACACTGTAGTCATAGACAAATATTTGAAATTTAGTAACAATGTTCAAAGAGCAGCACAGTAGTCATCAATCGTGCCCATGGGGCCTTTGGTGCCAAATAGCTCCTTCAACTCGATGTGATTGATGTGATATTGGCAAACGTTGGCAGGTAGCTCTGTTTTAGCGGCCAATGTTTATTTTTTATTTTTCTTTCTTTCTTTTTTTTTTTTTTTGAGTTGAAGTCTCACTCTGTCACCCAGACTGGAGTCCAATGGCTGCTCCCGGCCACTGCAGCCTCGACCTGCTGGGCTCTGGCAATCCTTCCGCCTCAGCCTTCCAAGTAGCTGGAACTACAGGCGCGCGCTACCACGCCTGGGTGATTTTTTTATTTATTGTAGAGATGAGGTCTCGTCAAGTTGCCCAGGCGGGTCTCGAACCCGCGGGCTCATGCAATCCACTCACCTCGGCTTCCCAAAGTGCTGGGATTACAGGCTGAGCCACCGAGCCCAGGCTTTTTATTTTTATTTCAACAGCTTTAGGGCTAGGCGTGGTTTTTGATTACGTGGATGAATCATACAGTGACTACATCAGGGCTCTGAGAGTGTCCATCACCCGAATGGTGTACCCTGTACCCAAGGGGTGTCGGCATTTTTCATCCTTCCCCCAGCCCTCTCTGGATCTCCAGTGCTCGTCACGCTGCTCTGTATGCTTCTGCAGACCCCTCTGCAGCTGACCTCCTGCTTAGACTTGAGAACACGCAGCATTTGGTTTTCTCAGTCCTGAGTTATTTTATTCAGGATAACGGTCTCCAATTCTACCCAAGTTCAACAGCCAGTGCTATGCCACCGAGCGGCCACAGCACAAACAGCAGCCCAGCCACCCACCTGCAGCTTCACTTTCTGGACCTGCCCTGTCTGCCACCCCAGCACTGGACACGTGAGGCCATGGAGCACTTGAAATAAGAAGTGGGCCATTGCCTTGATAAGCTATGGAGTGGCCATGTGCTCTTTGAGCCATGGCCAGGCCATATTTTTTCAAACTTTGTCTCCCTCCCCTCTCTTGGGGAGGTGAATCCCTTCTTTCTCTCTCTCTCTCTCTCTCTAATTTACCTTTTTTTTTTTGAGTTGGAGTCTCACTCTGTCGCCCAGGCTGGAGTGTGGTGGCACACTCACGACCTGCTGGGTTCCAGTGATCCTTCCGCTTCAGCCTTTCAAGTAACCAGAACTACAGGCGTGCACAACCACATCTGGCTATTTTGTTATTTATTGTAGAGACGAGGTCTCTCCAAGTTGCCTGGGCTGGTCTTGAACTTGCGGGCTCAGGCAATCCACTTGCCTTGGTCTCCCAAAATGCTGGGATTACAGGCTGAGCCATTGAGTCCAGCCTCTAATGTACCTTTTAAATAAAATATATTTTCCCATCTAAAAAAGAAAAAAAAGGAAATAAGATGTGTTAGACCTGTAAAATGCACACTGGATCTTGAAGGCTTCATGTGAAAAAAAGCCAAATGTCTTTTAATATTTTGAAATGTTGATTTGTTGAAATGATAATATTTTAAAAATTGTTGTTATCATTTTTATTTATTATTTTTTGTAAAGATGAGGTCTCACTCTGTTCCCCAGGTTGCTCTCAAACTCCTGGGCTCAAGCATCCTTCCCTCGAAGCCTCCCAAGTAGCTGGGACTACAAGTACACACCACCATATCTGGCTAATCTTTTATTTTCTTGTAGAGACAGGGGTCTCACTATGGTGCCCAGACTGGTCTTGAACTCCTGGCCTCAAGCAATCCTCCTGCCTCAGCCTTCCAAAGTGCTGATATTATAGGTGTGAGCCATCATGCCCAGTCTTTTTCTAGACATGTTTAAAAAGGAGCAAGAAAGGACCTGATAGCAGTGTCAACAGAAGGGTGTATTTTTTTTAAAAGAAATATAAGTATCAAAGTATCGCATACAGATAGAAAAGTACACAGCACCATGAACCATCCACGGATGATTTTTTTAAAAGGTAACTTCCTGGGCTTTTTTGGTAAACATTTTTGTTGAAGTACAACTTACATATAGTAAAGTGCACAAACATTAAGTCTACTAACCTGGACGGAGTTCACAAATGAGTTATTCCCACATAAACAGCAACCTGAGTCAGGAACAGGACATGTCCAGAAGGCCAAAAGCTTCTTCCCGGTCCTCTCCTAGTCATTCCTCCTGCAGAATACTCTGACTGTCCTGCCAAAGCTTAGTTTTGCCTTCTCTGAACTTCATAGAGATGGAATCACATAGCAGTTATTTACTTGAGTCTGGTTTATTCTTTGTTTTGAGGGTTGGGGTCTCACTCTGTCACCCAGGTTGGAGTGCACTGCCACGCTCATAGCTGCTGCAGCCTCGACCTGCTGGGCGCAGGTGATACTTCCACTTCAGCCTTCCAAGTAACTGGAACTACAGGTGTGCCCCACCACATCTGGCTAATTTTTTTATTTATTGTAGAGACAAGTCTCACCAGACTGGTCTCGAAACTCCTGCCTCAGTCTCCCAAAGTGTTGGGATTACAGGTGTGAGCCACTGCACCTGGCATAAATTCTGAACATTTTTAGGAACCAAACAAATATGCATCCACATAATGATGAGCTATCAGTGGCTTCATCCAGTCTGCAAATATTTTTAAAATGTTAATATCCAGCATGATGGAGAGTCTGGTGAAATGGTATGTGTGGGAGGTGGGTAAATTGGAAAAATTATTTAGAAAAACAATATTTCTTGGAATTTAGCTAATGATAGAATCTCAACAATTCAACTATCTCAATAATAGAACCGCTGACACGGATTCTTTTTGAGTCGAAGCCTCACTCTGTTGCCCAGACTGGAGCACAGTGTCATGATCATGGCCACTGCAGCCTCAGCCTCCTAGGCTCAGGTGATCCTTCTGCCTCAGCCTCCCAACTAGCTGGGACTGCAGGCATGTGCTACCACAACCGGCTAATTTTTTGATGTATTGTAGAGACGAGGTCTCACCATGTTGCCCAGGTTGGTCTTGAACTCCTGGGCTCAGGCAATCCTCCTGCCTCAGTCTCCCAAAGTGCTGGGATTATAGGCATGAGCCTCTGTGCCCGGACTCAACATGTCTGTTGTTTGCTTTTTGGATTTTTTTTTAGTTGGAGTCTCACTGTCACCCTGGCTGGAGTACAGGGTCACACTCATGGCCACCACAGCCTCGACCTACTGGGCTCAGGTGATCCTTCTGCCTCAGCTTTCCAAGAAACTGGAACTACAGACATGCACCACCATGCCTGGCTAATTTTTTATTTACTGTAGAGATGAGGTCTCACCAAGTTGCCCAGGCAATCCTCTCACCTTGGCCTCCCAAATTGCTGGGATTATAGGCATGAGCCACTGCGCCCAACCCAACATGGTTTTTATAAAGATTGTATGATATAATGGAGAAAGGCTTCTCCTACAATGTTAAGTTTTTAAAAACCAGAAAATAAAAGCAAATATTATAAATGACTATTATGCATTTGGCTACATAATACATAAAGATAAGCCACCCCCACATCTAGGACTGTGAGATTTCTGCCTGACCCACAGCAAACTCCCAGTATGGATATGACAGAAAAAAAAAATTGGCAAAAAATAAGCCTCCTTTCATGAGATTTGTTGGTCTTGTTAAATGAGAGCCAAGACCACCCAAGACATGAGTCTTCCAGGAATTCTTGCTGAGGAAGATAAGGCAGTAAACCAATAAACACATTTACTGTTTGCATCAAGAAATTAATGTATCTGGGCAAAGAATTTGCTTGTCCGGCCCAAGAGCTCTCTGGTCAGGATAAGAGCACTCACGTGGGCAAACAGCTTACTTGAGTGACAATTGATGTGTCGAGGTTTGCTTGAAGACCTCCGTTTCTCTGTGTCTGCAGATTCTAAACTCTCCTCAGTGTGATAATCTGTGCCCAATCCCTCTTCTTGCTTTGTTCAACACCTTAGACCACTTGAGCTCTGATCCCCGAATCCTAGGAAGATCCTTCCTTGAAACCTTCCTCAATTTTCTGCCAAGGTAGCATCCTCCCTTTCTGCAGTAAGCCTGGTATGACGCATGCCCTAGCGGCGGACTTTAAAGGACCAAAAAGTAAGCACGTGGACGTATGAGGCTCAATCAACAGGTTTTCCTGGTGTTCCCTCTGAGGGCTGGCAGTGGACAGTTCTCACAAAGCCTATAAACTTGAGTGAGAAAACTTATATTTATTTTCCTAAAGCTTTCAATTCATCATTCCCTTTAATTATGAATGTAAGCAACAAATCACAGTGACTCTGTCATCACCGAGATGCTGAAGTTACAGGAATATTCAGCTTGCATCAGACTCATGGCTTCCATCTCAAAGCATCCTTTGTTCTCACCGCTCCTCCGAGAAGAGTGTAGGTTGGGGCTGTGATGGCACTGAGACTCCACCCTTGCCACGTTTCGCGGGTGATGGCAGAAGACACGAAACGCCTGCATCATAGATGACAAACTACCACTCACAGCAAAAGCGTCAGCCAGAGTGTTGGCGTGTGTGTGCTGTCTCTGAGCTCTGACGCACCCGGAGGGCCAGATGACAGAGTCAGGGAGTAGATTGTGTCACAGGGGTGGAGTCTAGGGCCAGTACCCAGCACTTCTGGAAAAAGCGGCAATGCAGCAAGCAGCCAGCAAGCCAGTCTGGTTGCCTGAGTGACCAGCTTCGAAACTGCTCAGTGCCAGAAGACATGGGAGCCTTGCAGGGTGGCACAATTAGGAAGCATGCACAGGGCTCCTGGGACCTCACGGCCTTTTAGCATGCGGTACTAGACCTTGCTATCCAATGCACTTTTTTTTTTTTTTTTTGAGTTGGAGTCTCACTCTGCCGCCCAGACTGGAGTGCAGTGGCCACTCCCGGTCACCGCAGCCTTGACCTGCTGGGCTCCGGTGATCCTTCTGCCTCAGCCTTCCAAGTAGCTGGAACTATAGGCGCACTACCACGCCCGGCTAACTTTTTTTTTTTTTTTTAAATTTATTGTAGAGAAGAGGTCTCGCCAAGTTGCTCAGGCGGGTCTCGAACCCGCGGGCTCAGGCAATCCACTCATCTCAGCCTCCCAGAGGCGCGGGATTACAGGCTGAGCCACTGAGCCCGGCTCCAACGCACTTCTAAAGGAGAACCTGTATTACAATATTGTCATTTTATTTTTTTTGTTGTTGTTGTTGAGATAATTTCTCTTTTTTAATATTTTATTTTAAGATGTGGGGTGCAGGCCGGGCTCGGTGGCTCAGCTTGTAATCCCAGCACTTTGGGAGGCCAAGGAGAGTGGAGACCAACCCGGGGAACTTGGTGAGACCCTGTCTCTACAATAAATAAAAAAAAATTAGCCAGGCGTGGTAGTGCACACCTGTATTTCTGGCTACTTGAAAGGCTGAGGCGGAGGGATTGCCAGAGCCCAGCAGGTCGACGCTGGGTGGTTGTGAGTGCCACTGCACTCCAGCCTGGGCAACAGAATGAGACTCCAACTCAAAAAAAAAAAAAAAAAGATGTGGGTGCAAACAGAACTAGGTATACATTTGGGCATTGTACAGGTAAAGTTTGGGCCTCCCTTTGGTCTCTGCTTTGCTTGGTTTGAGATCAGGTACCCTTACTGATGTTATGTACCCCCCTATTTTTTTTTTTAGAGACAGGCTCTCACTTTATCATCCAGGCTGGAGTGTAGTAGCGCTATGATAGCTCACTTCAGTCTCAATTTCCTGGGTTAAAGTGATCCTCCTGCCTCAGTCTCTTGAATAGCTGGGACTACAGACGTGCACAACCATGTTGGCTAATTTTATTTTATTTTATTTTTGAGTCAAAATCTTTCTCTGTGCAGTGGCACACTCACGGCCACTGCAGCCTTTACCTGCTGGGCTCAGGCAATCCTTCTGCCTCAGCCTTATAAGTAGCTAGAACTACAGGCACGCACCACCACACCTGGCTAATTTATTTATGTATTTATTGTAGAGATGAGGTCTCACCAAGTTGCCCAGGGTGGTCTTGAACCCCTGGACTCAGGCAATCCTCTTGCCTCTGACTCCCAAAGTGCTGGGATTACAGGCATGAGACCCTGCGCCCAGCAATTAATTTTTTTAAATTGCATTGTTTTTGGGTAGAGATGAAGTCTCACTATGTTGCCCAGGCTGGTCTTGAACTCCTGGCCTCAAGCAATCATCCTGTCTTGGCCTCTGGAAGTGCTGGATTACAGACATGAGCCACTGTGCTCGACCATCATTTTGCTTTTACATTTTAATATATCTGACTTCTTGTGTATTTTATTACATGTATAAACACATTATTCTGAGAGGGGGTTGGTAGCTGAACCAAACTGCACAAATGAAGCGAAGAAACGGAAGATTTTCAAAAACATTTTACCAACAAGTGTTAATAAAAAAAAAAACTTAGTTGGGCGTGGTGGCTCAGACCTATAATCCCAGCACTTAGGGAGGCCAAGATGAGAGGACTGCCTGAGCCATGGATTCTATACCAACCTGGGTAACTTAGTGAGACCTCATCTCTCCAATAAATCAAAAAATTAGCCAGACATGGTGACATGCAACTATAGTTCCAGCTACTGGGAAGGCTGAGGTGGAAGGCTCTCCTAAACTCAGCAGGTCAAGGCTGCGGTGGCCGTGAGCATGCCACTACACTCCAGCCTGGGCAACAGAGTGAGACCCCTACTCAAAAAACAAAAACAATAACAACAAAAACTTATACAACCCCAGGCCTCAGGAAAGCCTCTATGGAGCTACCTGGTCTGGAAGACCCCCTGATTCCAGTTCCAGGAGTCCAAGTTTGGGCCTCAGTGGAAGGAACTGGAGCATGTAACCCCTTCATGCCCAGTTTTTCTTATCTGTAACATGAGACACTTGTCACCACCCACAGGCTCACTGATTCACAGCAAGGGGAGTGATGTTCTCACTTGCTATGGGGGCGGACTGTGAACCAGTGTGTTTTTTGGAAAGTGAATTCAGCTATATATATTCAAAAATACTCACAGCCATCGAGTCAGCAATCCCATGACTAGAAATTTATTATTTGGACATAATCAGATACATAAACAAAAATGCAAGTTCTGAGGCATGCGTGACAGTGTTATTTTAAGTGAGGCTTTTGTAAACATCTCAAATATCCCACATCAAGGTGTGGCTACAGAAATGGTGGCGTCTTCTCTGATAAATGCAGACATTATGAACTGTCATAGCAGGGCGCTTGTAACACTGACAAATGCCCTGACCTTTTACGTGAAGTCAGAGCTAGGAAAAACACTCGTTGAAAACTTACTGAAAACCTTGTTGCCAGCGTTATAATCCTATAAGCGCATTGGACATCTGGAAGTTTACATGTGAAGCATTTTCCCTGTGTTCCTCAATAAGCACGTGCTACTTTGTAGCAAGGGAAACACATTACTTCAAAAGCGACTGAAAATTAAATTCCCTGTGGGAAGCGCTTTGAAAAACACGACGCTACACTTGCGAGCTGTGATTAGCGGGAGTCGGGGCTTTAGCTCAGCCAGATTTGAGCAGAAACCCACTCGGGATGGCGGGAGCATGGGCGGGCAAGGGGGTGCAGTCGTCCTCCTCCCGCAGGCGCCCCTCCCGCAGGCCCCCGTGCGGCTCCTGCTCCCGCCCC
>NW_007123144.1:21829-29086 GCF_000164805.1 Carlito syrichta
CCCCCCCCTGGACGCGGCACCGCGCCCGGCCCTCCTTCCTCTGATGGGAACGTGTCTGTCTGGTCCTGTCCAGAAATGGAAGACTCCCCCAGGCCAGGGCCGGTCCCTGCGGGGGAGCCGGGCCAGCTTGGCTGTGACATTCACGGAGGCCAGGGCTCTGACCGCAGGCGGCGCGGGGGTGGCCCTGCTCCCGCAAGGCCCTGATGGAAGGCCATCCCCGGGTCAGGCCAGGTGCAGAGAAGGCGGGTCCTGCAGCCACCCTCTCTGGAGTCTCCGCCGCTGGGGCCCTCCTCTGCCGTGTAAGGCAGCCTGTGGGAGAGAACACGAGGCCCTGCTGCATCGCGCCCCAATGGGTTGGGTTTGGGTCTCCATCGCTGCCGCTTGGAGGTGTCTCCTCATCTGTCGGCCATGACAGAAAGCCCTGCGCACACCACGCATGTGCCAGGCTGTTGGGAGTCCTCCTCCCCCTCACCCACTTCGCCTAGACAGCAGTCTTGTGGGGCAGCTGCTAACACCGTGCCCGTGTTACTGATGAGGAAACTGAGGCAGGGGGCGGTCTCACCGGATCAGCACTAGGATGAACCCACAGCCAGAATGGCCCCAGAGTCTGTGTCTTTTTGTTTGTTTGTTTTTTAGAGACAGGATCTGACTCTCACCCAGGTTGGAGTGCATTGGTGTGATCCTAACTCACTGCAGTCAAGAACTCCTGGGCTCAAGCGATCCTGTCGCCTCAGTCTCCTGAGTAGCTGGGACAACAGGCATATGCCACACACCTGGCTAATTTTTTTTAATTTTTATTTTCTGTAGAGGCTGGAATCTCACTATGTTGACCAGGCTGGCCTCAAACTTCTGGCTTCAAGCAATCTTCCCACCTTGGCCTCCCAAAGTGCCGGGATAACAGGTGTGAGCCACCACACCTGACCAAGTCTGGACTTCTAATGACCATGTTTGGGAGCCCCTGGGACAATAGTCACTGTGATTTATTAGGGGCCACTCAGTGCCAGGCACTGTGCCAAATGCTGTATGACATTTTCCCATTTGTTTATCCTAACGTCTGCATGAGGCAAGGACTACTGTTTCTTGCAGACATTGACCTGGCAGGACAGCCACCTGCGTGCGGGGTCCCAGGTGAGGCCTGGACCTTAAGGAGACCGCCACAGCTCAGAGAGCTGTGTCCATAATTAGCTGTGACTCATGGGGCTGGGAGAGGCTTGCAGTTCATCTGGTTTAAACTCGTTGTTACTGATGATGAGAGGACTTGCTTTTTTATTCCCATGGAGTTTTGAGGGAAGATTCAGTGAGATAATAAAAAAAACAGGCAGCATTTGCTAAGAGTGGGTGCTGTGTGTGAATGTGTGTGTCTGCCTCATTCGATCTGTCAGTCAGATAGGGAGGCACTCTTATCTCCACTTCACAGATAGGGAAACTGAGGTATTGAGATGTTAAGGAACTTGCCTGGCATTCCACAACCGACAGAGGGGATTCTGGAGCTCGGATGAAGAAGCTCCATGCCCTGTGCGACCCGGGTACAGAGACAGGAAGGGCTCTGTTGCCAGTGAAGTGCTGACAGACCCCAGTGATTGTCAGAAAGAGGGAAGGGGAAAGGAGCTGGAGTGTCCTGGAGGAGTCTTGCATTCAAAGCAAGGTTGGCCTCCAGGACTAGCCACCTTAGCCTGGATGGGACCTGTGCTCCTGCGCTGGGTAGGGACTGTTGGGATGTGTAGGGATTGGGGGTGGGGAGCCTGGTCCAGCCCTTCCCCACTAGCAAGAACAGCTCATTGGGTCAGTTCATCAGCATCTGGGCCCAGGTGATGTGCTCCAGGCCACTGAGAGTCCCGGGCACCTCACTAGCGAGGGCAGGGGGGCGGACTGAGATGGCATGGAGGGCACAGAGGCCAGGGACATGGGTGGAAGTGGGCTGCATCCATCCTGGTGTCCTTCCCACTCTAGCATGAGGCCACAGACAAGCTGCCAACACCTCCTGCCTCAGTTTCCTCTTCTGAAGAATGGGAATGACAGCACTGGCATGCACTTCGTGAATCTATCTAAAGGTCAGCCCTCAGGCCTGGTGCACTCATGAGAGGAGCTGTGTTGTTTCTGTCATGTGACCCCAGGACACCTGGCTGCTGCCGCCACCCAGGGAAAAAGGGTTGGAACAGGCAGACACATGTGGCTCCTGATGTTAACTTTCTGGGATGCTCCAGTCCAGCAGGTCGACCTGCTTGCCAGTGGCACAGACAGCTGCCCTCCCCCAGTCTGGGTTTGTTTGCATCAATCATTAGATTTGCTTTTTTTTTGAGTTGGAGTCTCACTCTGTCGCCCAGACTGGAGTGCAGTGGCTGCTCCCGACCGCAGCCTTGACCTTGACCTGCTGGGCTCCGGTGATCCTTCCGCCTCAGCCTTCCGAGTGGCCGGAACTACAGGCGCGCGCTACCACACCCGGCTAATTTTTTGATTTATTGTAGAGATGAGGTCTCACCTGCCCAGGCAGGTCTCGAACCCGCGGCCTCAGGCAATCCACTCACCTCAGCCTCCCAGAGGCGCGGGATTACAGGCTGAGCCACCGAGCCCGGCTCTAGATTTGCTTTTGGGGGAAAGGCAAGGGGTGTGGGGGAAGGAGAGTGGAGGCTTACAAGGAGGGTGGGAGGTAGCAGGGGAGTGGGGGGAGGGCAGTGGAGACCAGCAAGGAGGGTGGGGGAAGGGGAGATGGAGGCCTGCAAGAGGTGTGGGGGGTGAGGAGTGGAGGCCAACAAGGAGGATGGAGGCCTGCTGGGTATCTCACCAACTCCTCTGTCTCCCTTGAGTGCTTGTTACATCTCTGAGCTCTTCTTGTTGACAGAGCACCTGGCCTGCCTGACACAATGTGGCCTCCTCTCCATTCCTGAGGCTGACATGCTTCTGCAGGGGCATGCACATGGGGACAGAGTTCCCTCTGGAGCAGCTAATGGCATCGTGGAAGGGTGACTGCTGAGGGGAGTCCAGGAAGAGAGGCTGGTGTGTACCCAGGTGCCTTCCTAGCCCAGGCTCAGTGGGGGAGCTGGCCCATCCCATCGTACCAGCTTTCCAGGCAGAGCCTGAACCTTACCTGTGCAGATGAGACTGGCAGGAGCTACAGCTCCTAGGGAGTGGGACCCCCCCCAGGCTTATATCTGCAGAGAGTCACCCTCCTCCTCCCCAGCATGGGAGGGGAGTAGCATTAAAGCAAGTAAAACAGGCAGGGCATGGTGGCTCATGCCTGTAATCCCAGCACTTTGAAAGGCGGAAGCGAGAGGGTTGCCTGAGCTCAGGGGTTGGAGACCACCCTGAGCAACATGGCAAGACATCATCTCTACAATAAATAAAAAAAAAATTAGCCAGGTGTGGTGGCACATGCCTGTGGTTCCAACTACTTGGAAAGCTGAGGCAGAAGGATGGCCTGAGCCCAGCAGGTTGAGACTGTGGTGGCCATGAATATGCTACTGCACTCCAGCCTGGGTAACAGAGAGAGACTCAACTGAAAAAAAAAAGTCTCCCCCTACCTTTTTCCTTAGAGATAGTGTTGCTCTGTCACCCAAACTGGAGTGCGGTGGCATGATTGTAGCTCACTGCAGCCTTAAACTCCTGGGTTAGGCGTGTGCCACTATGCCTGGCTACTTTTTAAAAGTTTATATTCTTTGTAGAGACAGGGTCTTCCTAATTTGCCCAGGCTGGTCTCAAGCTCCTGGTCTCAAGCGATCCTCCTTCCTGCCTCAGCCTGCCAAAGTGCTTATATTGCAGGCATAAGCCACAGTGCCTGGCCTAAAGGGTTTTTGTACATGCTTGAGAAATGACATTTTTCAGGCACTTCATGTGAGAAATTTCATTGACCCAGAGCTGCAGGCTGGGCCCGCCTGGCTTGGAGCAGCAGCTAATTCTTCCCAGAGGGCCACCGTAACCCCTAGGAAGCAGAGTGCGGGAAGGCTGGCCCTGTCTCTGTCCAGGTGCGAGGTGGCAGTCTACTGTCCCAGAGATGGGCTCCATCAGGCTGTGATTGTATCTCACTATAGTTGCTGGCTCCGCTGGCTAGGGGACAGGGACAGAAGCACAAGGAACTATTTCTGGGCCCTGATCTTTGGGAAAGTGGCCTTGTCCTGTGCATCTGTCCTCTCTCAGTATCTGTACAACTTGACTCCATACCCAGGAACACAGGACCACCAGCCTCCCATCAACCCCACAGAAAGCCGCAGAAACGTGCCCCATCAGGGGAGGCTCACAGTGCAGGCTCTGAGCCCTTCCTGGGTGTGATTCTGGGCCAGTCCTCTCCTTGCACCCACCCAGGGACACCCCCAAAGTGAGGTTGAGAGCCAGGGGGTCTCTTGTCCAACCTTGAGTGGCTGAATCAGGTCTCCTCTAGAAAACACCACTGGAAGAAAGGCCATGTCTGGATCTTTAAATCACCTTCTCCAGAAAGTCAGTGGGAAAAGAGGAGGTAAGGATGGAATGGGGAAGGTGTGAGTGGAGGCTTTCCTAGAGGCTGGCTATCCTCCACGTGGAGGCTTTCCTAGAAGTCGACTGTCCTCCACGGCTGTCAGCTGGTGCCCAGGGAATCCAAGTATGTAGGATGGAGATGGAGAGGGACGGATAGCAGAGGGAGGTGGTGGATGGGAGTCTGGCACAGAACCAGAGAAGGGAGGCCAAAGACAGCCTCAAGTCACACATCTGAATGTGTCTCTGTCAAGTCCCCAGAGGCTAGGACACCTGGTCAGCCTCCCCCAAATGGGCCTTTCTTACAGCCCTGAAGCCCTGGAATGGAATCAGCCAGTTCCCCCTTTGCCATCAGCTGTTTCAGAAACACCTTCAGCCTTCATTGCTGATGATTTTTTGTTGTTTCTTTGAGTCGGGGGTCTCACTCTGTTGTCCAGGTTGGAGTGCAATGGCATGCTGATGGCCACCAAAGCCTTGACCTCTTGGGCTCAGGCGATCCTTCTGGAACTACAGGCGTGCACCACCACATCTGGCTAATATTTTGATTTATTGTAGAGATGAGGTCTTGCTATGTTTTCCCAGGCCTGTCTTGAACGCCTGGGCTCAGGTGATCCTCTCACTCGGCCTCCCAAAATGCTGAGATTACAGGCGTGAGCCACCTCACCTGGCCTTGACACTGTTTTGCCTACTTTGGTAAGGGGAAACCTCCCACCCCCACCCCGTTTCAGACAGGCAACTTCAGTCAGCTGTAGGATGAAGGAGAGAAACTGAGAAGCAGCCCAACCTCCACCAATGGCTTTGCTAATGAGCTAAGGCCTTCACCTCCTGGGCTGGAACAACAGGTTTCAAATAAAGTAATTACTGTGGACTTGTTGAGCTGAGCATCTTCTCTTCCCTTGGAGTCAAATAAATGTATCTGTTCTTGCTCTATGGTAGGCAAGCCTCCTCCCTCAGCCTTCTGGGTAGCTGGGCCTATAGGTGTGTGGAACCATATCCAGGTAATTTTAAAATTTTTTTGCGGAGACAGTGACTTGCTATGTTGTCCAAGCTGGTCTTGAACTCCTGGACTCGAGCCATCCTCCTGCCTGGCCCTCCTAAAGTACTGGGATTATAGGTGTGACCACACCCTCCAGAAAGTAGCTTTCCTTTTTGTTTTTGAGTTGGAGTCTCACTCTGTCACCCAGACTGGAGTGCAGTGGCCGCTCCCGGCCACTGCAGCCTTGACCTGCTGGGCTCCGGCGATCCTTCCGCCTCAGCCTTCCAAGTAGCTGGAACTACAGGTACATACTACCATACCCAGCTAATTTTTGATTTACTGTAGAGACAAGGTCTTGCCAAATTGTCCAGGCTGGTCTCAAACCCCTGGGCTCAGGCAATCCTCTCGCCTCTGTTAGGGTACAGCAGGGACAGAGTGAGGGTGGAGAGGCGAGGGGAGGCACGCAGCACTGCCAGGGCTGGCAAGCTGGAGGTACCCACTGGCAAGCCAGAGAATTGCGGCACACAGAGGTAAGAGAAGAAAAGATTTATTTAAGAAAAGTTCACCCCCCAACAGACAGGGAGTGGGCCTACACTCTAGGTGAGTGTGGCGTCGTAGCCCCCCAGAGTCCTGTCTTAATTCCTTTCTTTGGAGATGTTGCACATGACTGCACGTGACTGTGCGTGACTTCCTTATCCACCACCTTTGAATATCTTGGAGATTCTGTGACACAGAGACTCATTAATGTTCGCCCACATTATCATAGCCCCTAGAGAAGGGCGTGACAAGGATTCTAATGCTCCTGCACCTTCCCAAATGATGTTCCTGAGTTAGTGGAGAGTGCACCTCCTTCTATGTCCTAGGCATTCCCAGTGGGTAGCTTTGGGGGATCTTTGGCTTCCCTGTAGAGAGTGCCCAATTTACTGGAAGATTGAATCCCCACCTGCTCTCCCTCTGAGTGGTCATAACTTTTGTAACTACAAGTTTCATGACTTTTACAGTCCTTGCCCAATGCATGATGTCTTAGGCCTTGTAAATTCCCTTCACTCTAGGCAAGCTTGATTGACACTATGAGATACCTCTGATACCTGGAAGTCTGTTTCTGAAAAGACAAAGTTGGTAAAGTTAATTATACCTAAAGTGTGCATTTCTCCAATAGCATAGTTTCTACTTTCTCATCATTGTGTCAGGGTTTAAGAACAAGATGAAAAATGGCTTCCCACTCTCGGTCTGTCCTTTCAGCCTCCATCTCCCAAAGTGTTGCAATGACAGGCGTGAGCCACCACACCAGGCCCAGAGTGATCTTTTTTAAAAACATCAACAGTATCTTGTCAATTCTCTGTCTAAAACCCTCAAATGCCCCCATCACAGGACACTGAGCCTCATGACTGGCACCCTGACTTCACCCCGCATTCCTCCCGAGGCCTCTGCGGCCATGACCTTTTCGTTCCTGAGCTCAGCACACTGTCCCCTCCTCAGGGCTTTTGCCTTCGCCACCCTCCCTGCTTCTCCTGTGACAGGTCTTGTCTGACCCCCCCCCCAATCAGACCAGTCCCCGCTGCTCTATCTCACTTGCAGCAGAGCAAATGGTGCTGGCCCCAGCTCTATCCATCCAGCCCGAAGGTTGTTTTCTTGTGTATTGTCTGTTTCGCTCACAACAGCAGTCCCTGGAGGGAAGACCGCCGGCACTGAACCCCGAGCAGAGCCTGGCACACAGTGCCAGGATTCATGAGACAAATGATCTCTTCAAGTCCTGACAATGATCCTGGGAGGTGACAACACCCAGGATCTCATTCTGCCCTAAGCAGGCACGACCCCCCCCTCCCCCACGGGGCCCC
>NW_007123144.1:30454-40824 GCF_000164805.1 Carlito syrichta
GCCTCGAGGCCGCGGGCTCGGTCGCCTCTGCCGGACGGTCCGAGCGGCGCGCTGGGGGCGGCTGCGGCTCTAGGCGTCCCCTAGGGGTGCTGGCGTCGTGATGCGCCGGCGGGTAGCCCGGAGTCCTCCGGTGGGCTATGGAGCGGCGCCATGAAGGCCTCGGCCGGCTGATGGCGAAACGAGCGCCCGGAAGCAACTGCGGCGACCTCCCGAGCACCGCCGCGAGCTGGACGTCCCGGGCGCCCCTCGGGCCCGGGGCTGAGTCACAGACAAGGCCTGGAGGGTGGGGGGCCGCGGGTTCCCGGGTGCGCCTACCCCAGGCCTCGTGGGGCGGTGGCCATCCAGGTGACCGAGCTGGGGGTCCACGTCGCCAGGGTCGGGACCGCCCTCCGAGTTGGACTGCGGTGTCCAGGCCTGACAAGGGACTCGCCCTGGCTTGCGTGCTTGAGGAGGCCGGCACGTTTCAGATCCCAGCGGCATCGGGGTTTTGCTTCTTTGCTGGCATGTGTCTGTTGACTTGTGCCAGGACCGAAGCTGTTTTAGCATTTTTAAAATTTTGAAGTAGCAAAACGTCTAGAGTAGGCATAAAAATAGGGATCTATAGTTTTGGTGGTTAAAAACTGCCTGATTAAAACCCGATTGAAAGCGGATTTAAGATGACTAGGAAAATGTTGAGTTTTGGCTGATTTGTTCTTAGGCTAAATAATAAAAGCTTTTTGTTCTGTTTTACCAGAGTGGAAGTGTTTTAGAGCATTGCATTCTAATGAGATGACAGCCCATGGGCAGTGGCTTCTGCCACCGGCCCTCCTCTGTGGACACTGGAGAGGTGGTGGTGTTCCTGTGGACCAGAGACAGCAGCCTGATCACACTTGCTCTCCCCTGCGGGCCCCTGTGTCCTAGAAGTCCTTGTGTCCCACATCTGGAGGGGTGAAGCAGAACAACTGGAGCCCGCTGCCTTGTTCTTGCTATGTGGGCGCATTCAGCAATGGAGATGAGCGGCTTCCCCCACAGCTGCTGCTGAGGCCTTTCCAGGGCCTATGGACGAGGGTGAAGAGCAGGGAGAGAAAGATCCCAACACATTTGGGAGGGCTTTGCTGGCTGGGCCCAGTGGCTCACGCCTGTAATCCCAGCGCTTTGGGAGGCCAAGGCAGGATTGCTTGAGGCCAGGAGTTCGAGACCAGCCTGGGCAACATAGCGAGACTCCATCTCTACAAAAAAATCAAAATATTAGCTGGTTGTGGTGGTGCACTCTGTAGTCCTAGCTACTCCAGAGGCTGAGTCAGGAGGATCGCCTGAGCCCAGGAGGTTGAGGCTGTGGTGAGCCGTGATCATGCCACTACACTCCAGCCTGGGCCACAGAGCAGGAAAGGTTTCCTGGAGGAGGTGAGGTCCAAGTTGTTTTAAAAGGCAGGAGAACATGGAGAGGGGCAGCGGCAGGGCTCGGGGGTGACAGGTGCTCTGGAGCTGCTGCAGTAAAGGATTCAAGTCATAGCCCCACTGTCCTGCTGCTGGGGTTCGCCGAGCCCTCCCTGCTCTGTTGCTGCTTAGTTAGGGGTCATCACAGCTGGGAGCCTACCAGCTGCCAGGGGTAAGAGCAGGTGGCATATAATTATTAAACACCCATAATGGGCCCAGGCCTGCGTCCTGTTCTGGAGAGGGTGAGGGGAAAAGGTGAGACTTTCCACCTGATGAGGAAGAGGAGGTACTGGAGGGTCAGCTGCCTCCTGCCTCCACCACACTGGGAGATGGCCGCACAGTATAGCCCAGCCACTTGCCCTTCAGAGCCAGCACAAGAGAGTTGTGTGCACATGTGATGGTTCCAGTCCTCGTGCAGGTGGTCACCTGAGTGGTGTGGACAGCAGGAA
The DNA here is from genome assembly GCF_000164805.1 of Carlito syrichta. Lineage (NCBI taxonomy): Eukaryota > Metazoa > Chordata > Mammalia > Primates > Tarsiidae > Carlito > Carlito syrichta. The sequence goes on from NW_007123144.1 coordinate 32,320, forward strand.
GCCTGCCCATCTGGGGCTGGCTCTCGAAGGGCCTGGGCCACCCCTTTTTTGGATTCCACTGGCTCTCGAGGCCAGGTGGGGACAGCAGGTTCTCCATGTGCTCAAGTAGACGAGCTTTCTCAGTTTTAGTTGCTCAAATGCCATCTTCACAATTTTTGACCAAATTATTCACCATCTGTCCTGCTGTTTATTTAATGATAAAAAAAATTTTTTTTGAGTCAGCCTATTGCCCAGGCTGGAGTGCAGAGTGATATGATCATGACTCACCACAGCCTTCAACTCTTGGGCTCAGGCAATCCTCCTGCATCAGCCTCCCAAAGAGTAGCGAGACTATAGGTGCATGCCACCACGCCTGGCTAATTTTTTCATTTTTTTTGTAGAGACGAGGTCTCACTGTGTTGCCCAGGCTGATCTTGAACACCTGGATTCAAGTGATCCTCCCATCTCTGCCTCCCAAAGTGTTGGGATTATAAGCGTGAGCCACTGTGCCTGGCTGTTTACTTAATATTTTCTTTAAAATGTCTTTTGTACTTGATACTTATCTTGAGAATGCCTCACGCACCATCGTCCCATGTGTTGGTTTCTATGTAATTATGAGTTTGATGCCCTGTGTTTTGTGTGGGTGTGAGAGAGACGGACATTAAAATAAATAACTAGCCGGGCTTGGTGGCTCAGCCTGTAATCTCAGCTCTTTGGGAGCCTGAGGTGAGTGGATTGCATGAGGCCGCGGGTTCGAGACCTGCCTGGGCAACTTGGCGAGACCTCATCTCTACAATAAATCAAAAAATTACCCGGGTGTGGTAGCACGCGCCTGTATTTCCAGCTACTTGGAAGGCTGAGGTGGAGGGATCGCTGGGGCCCAGCAGGTCAAGGATGCAGTGGCCGGGAGTGGCCACTGCACTCCAGTCTGGGTAACAGAGTGAGACTGTAACTCAAAAATAAAATAAAATAAAATAAAATGAATAACTATTGAAACTTAAAAAAGAAAGTCTTTTCCACCTAAAAACTTCTCTAATACCTTAGAAAACTAAAGTGGATTTCAGTAGAACCTCTGGGGGGCAGAGGTGCTCCCCTAGACTAAGCCCCACAGAGGCCTCGGTCTCACTCTTGGGAGCAGCATTCGATGACTTTACTCTGACTTAGTACATATTCACCATGTGGACAGGTGAGTGAACTAGTCACGGGAATGGGGGCGGAGCAGATCCCTCAGCTGGAGAATGGAAAGCTGGAAAGAATGTTCCAGAAATGGAACAGAACAAAGGGGGAAGGGGTCATGACTGTGGAGTGTTCTGGTCTAGGGTTCTGAGGGCCTGACACCTGCCCTCAAGGTTTGATGCCCCAGATGGGAGGAGACAGGCTGTCTGCTGAGTGCTGTCACCTTTTCAGGCAGTGCCCGTGCTAACATTCCAGGCAGCATCCAGGTAGGAGACAGACCGCGGGGGCACTGGTAGCGTGTTTCAAGCAACTGATACAATAAAGAAATGATTTTAAGGATGCTGGTTAAAGTGCTGGTCATTTACACCAAAGGAGTTTTATTTCCATTTCAAATGCTGGAACCAAGCATTTCTATTTCAAATTGAACCAGGAGATAGGTGAGCTTAGCTTGTGGTCAAAATACTATCTCTTACTGTAAAAAGTGTCTGTCATCTGATGCGTACTTTGTGTTTGCAAAGGTGAATATCAGTGATAGTTTCTTGTTTGTTTGTTTGTTTGAGTTAGAGTCTTACTCTGTTGCCCAGTCTGTAGTGCAGTAGCACTCTCACGGCCACCACAGCCTCGACCTGCTGGGCTCAGGCAATCCTTCCACTTCAGCCTTCCAAGTAGCTGGAAATACAGGCATGTGCCACCACGCCCAGCTAATTTTCCTTGATTTATTGTAGAGATGAGATCTCCAAGTTGCCCAGGCAGGTCTCGAACCTGTCGGCTCAGGCAGTCCTCTCACCTTGGCTTCCCATAGTGCTGGAATTATAGGCGTGAGCCACTGCGCCCAGCAGTTTCTTAGTTTTGAGATGAAATGTACACTAGAGAATTTACATGGCCATTTGGGGCCGAGTCTAGAATTCAGAGTTGAGGGTTTTTTAGTGCTTCCTCTATGGGCACTTAGTCAATGGTGCATTCATGTTATTGTAACTTTTTTTTGTATGTTTGTTGGCATCTCATTCTGTCACCCAGGCTGGAGGGCAGTGGCATGCTCCTGGCCACCGCAGCCTTGACCTGCTGGGCCCAGGCAATCCTTCTACCTCAGCCTTCCAAGTAGTTGGAACTACAGGCACATGCCACCATGTCTGGCTAATTTTTTGATTTATTGTAGAGATGAGGTCTAGCAATGTTGCCCAGGCTGGTCTCAAACTCCTGGGCTCAAGCAGTCTTCAAGGCCAAGCAGGCCTTGGCCTCCCAAATTGCTGGGATTAAGGTATGAACCACAGGGCTGATTTACTCTGTTTAAGATTTTGAGTTAGATTTAGAAATTCTAAATTTACCAATACTAATATATTTTAAATTTTGAGTAGGAGTCTCACTCTGTCACCCAGGCTGGAGTGCAGTGACATGCTTATGGCCCACCGCAACCTCGACCTGCTGGGCTCAGGTGATCCTTCTACCTTAGCTTTCAAAGTAGCTGGAACTATAAGCACGCACTACCATGCCTGGGTAATTTTTTGATTTACTGTAGAGATAAAGTCTCGCCAACTTGGCCAGGCTGGTCTTGAATCCCTAGACTCAGGCAGTCCTCTTGCCTCCCCTCCCAAAGTGCTAGGATTCTTTTTTTTTTTTTTTTTTTGAGTTGGAGTCTCACTCTTTCACCCAGACTAGAGTGCAGTGGCACACTCCCAGCCACTGCAGCCTTGACCTGTCCTTCCACCTTGGCCTTCCAAGTAGCTGGAATTACAGGTGCATGCTACCATGCCCGGCTAAGGTGCTGGGATTCTAGACTCAGGCAATCCTCTCACCTCTGCCTCCCAAAGTGCTGGGATTATAGGCATAAGCCATCGTGCCTGGTGCCAAGGCTAATATATATATATATATATATATATTTTTTTTTTTTTTTTTGAGTTGGAGTCTCACTTTTGTCACCCAGACTGGAGTGCAGTGGCACGCTCCCAGCCATTGCAGCCTTGACCTGCTGGGCTCCAGCGATCCTTCCACCTCAGCCTTCCAAGTAGCCGGAACTACAGGCATGTACTACCACACCTGACTAATCTTTTGTTTATTGTAGAGCCGAGGTCTCACCAAGTTGCCCTGGTGGGTCTCGAATCCACGGGCTCAGGCAATCCACTTGCCTTGGCCTTCCAAAGTGCTGGGATTATAGGCTGAGCCACCGAGCCCGGCCTAGGCTAATATTTTTAAAGGACTGTTACTATAAAACATTCTGCAGTCTTTTTTTTTTTTTTTTAATTGAGTTGTCTCACTACAACCTTGACCTCCTGGGCTCAGGTGATCCTTCTGCCTCATCCTCCTCAGTAACTGGGACTACAGGTGTATGCCACCACACCTGACTAAGTTTTTGGCTTTTTTTGTGGAGATGAGGTCTAACTATGTTGTGCAGGCTGGTCTCAAGCTCTTGGGCTCAAGCAGTCTTCTTGCCCCAGCCTCCCAAAGTGCCCTGCTTATGACTATTTTAATGTAACATTTCTTGAGTTTTAGATAGTTTAGATTCATGTTCCCTGGCATGTAATACTTTAGGGACCAGTGCAAGGAAACATTGTAGCTATGTAAATGTAACCATGTATTAACTTTTTTGATAGAGTACATTCATCAATTTGAAAAGCTGTTCTTTAAATTGAAACAAATGTTTGAACAATGATGTGTACTATGTTTCCTTACATTTGATACATTTTTTTTTTTTTTTGAGTTGGAGTCTTACTCTGTCGCCCAGACTGGAGTGCAGGGGCCGCTCCCGGCCACCGCAGCCTCGACCTGCTGGTCTCCGGCGATCCTTCCACCTCAGCCTTCCGAGTAGCCGGAATTACAGGCATGCGCTACCACGCCCGGCTGATTTTTTGATTTATTGTAAAGATGAGGTCTTGCTGCCCAAGCGGGTCTCGAACCCGCGGCCTCAGGCAATCCACTCACCTCAGCCTCCCAAAGGCGCGGGACTACAGGCTGAGCCACCGAGCCCGGCTCCTCACAGGGTTATTGAGAAGGTTATGTGAGGTATATGGCATATTAAGCAGTTAATACAGTGCTTGGCCCATAAAGTATTTAGTATAAGCTATTTGTATTCATTTAAACATTTTCTTTAGAACAATTTGTGCCTCCTTTTATTTTTGTTTTTAATTATATCTATTTTTAGTTAAGGTATAAATATCTAGTAAAGTGCATGACTCTTGGCACTGTACTGTACATTGAATTTCAGTATGTTTCACTGAGTCATGTTATCACTTTCTAGATTAGTGTGATCAGTGTATGGAAGGAACATTGTATCACTCTAAGTGTTTCCCTTTTGCCCCCTCTGAGTCAGTTTGCTCCCTTTCTCCTCCCAGAAGTGACAGTATTTTGACTTACCATACATTCGTTTTGCCTGTACTTGAACTTCCTGTAAACAGACTCATGCAGTGATTACTCTTCTTGCTGGTTTTTTCACATAATAACAGTATCTTTGAGGCTCAGTCGTGGAGTCCCATGTGTCAGTAGTTTCTTTTGTTAATTCTGTGTAGTATTCTGCTGTATGAGGACACTGCATTTGTTTATCTACTTTCCTGTTGATGGATGTTTGGATTGTTGCCAGTGTTTGACTATTATGAAGGAAACTGCTACAGCATTCTCACATGTGTGTTTTGTTGGATATTTGCATTTTGTTTTCTTTGGTGTATGTCAAGGAGTGGAATTGCTGGGTCATGGGGTCGGTGTGTGTCTAATTAATAGACAGTGCTGGGCGGTTCTGAAGAGCTTGAGTAGATCACTTTCCCACCAGCAGAGTGTTTCAGTTGTCACGTCCTCGCCAGCACTTAGTGCTGTCCTGTCAGTCTTGCCTGTTCATGGTGGTGACTTGGGTTTGGGTGGGTGTGAGCTGCTTTTAATTTGCATTTCTCTGGTAAGTTATTATCTTAAGAATCTTTTCATAGGCTTTTTGGTCGTTTGGATGTCTTCTGTGAAGGACACTTGTACAGTCTTATAACCTGCCCTGGTGGGTCTCGAATCCACGGGCTCAGGCAATCCACTTGCCTTGGCCTTCCAAAGTGCTGGGATTATAGGCTGAGCCACCGAGCCCGGCCTAGGCTAATATTTTTAAAGGACTGTTACTATAAAACATTCTGCAGTCTTTTTTTTTTTTTTTTAATTGAGTTGTCTCACTACAACCTTGACCTCCTGGGCTCAGGTGATCCTTCTGCCTCATCCTCCTCAGTAGCTGGGACTACTGAGGTTTTAACATTGACTATCTGCCTTTGTCTCATTGATTTGTCATCTGTATTGCAGTGTTTCCTCCCAGTAGATAACTGCTTATTCGCTCCCTTAAAAATGTCTTTTGATAAATAAAAGGTCTTGATTTAATGAAGTCTAGTAAGTCATTTTTTTCTATATGGCTGGTGCTAGCCCTGGTGGGTCTTGAACCTGTGAGCTCAGGCAATTCACTTGCCTTGGCCTCCCAAAGTGCTGGGATTACAGGCTGAGCCTGTGGATAGCCTTCTTTTTTTTTTGAGTTGGAGTCTTACTCTATTGCCCAGACTGGAGTGCAGTGGCTGCTCCCGGCCACCGCAGCCTCAACCTGCTGGGCTCCAGCGATCCTTCTGCCTCAACCTTCTGAGTAGCCGGAATTACAAGCATGCGCTACCATGCCTGGATGATTTTTTTTTGATTTATTGTAGAGATGAGGTCTTGCCAATTTGTCTAGGCGGGTCTTGAACCCACGGGCTCAGGCAATCCACTCACCTCAGCCTCCCAAAGGCGCGGGATTACAGGCTGAGCCACCGAGCCTGGCTCTTTTTTTTTTTTTTAAGAAACTTTTATTGTTTTGCTTTTCATAGGATAGGCTTATATGACTTCTCCACATGTTGTACATGGTAATTTTGTATGTAGTCTGAGGTAGGAGTCAAAGTTAATTTTTTTCTGTGCAGATTATCTTGTGACTTCAGCACTGTTTAACAACCTGAATGTCACTGGAGCCTTTGTCATAAATGAGCAATTCTGTGTGTGTGAATCTATTTCTGGAGTTTTGTTGTTGGTGTTCTGTTGATATATTGGTATATTATTCTGTCCTTGAGCCCATGACACACTCATTTTATTTATTTTTTATTTTTTATTTTTTTTGAGTTAGAGTCTCACTCCATCGCCCAGACCGGAGTGCAATGGCACACTTCCAGCCACCGCAGCCTCAACCTGCTGGACTCTGGCGATCCTTCCGCCTCAGCCTTCCAAGTAGCTGGAACTACAGGCACACACTACCATGCCCAGCTAATTTTTGTTTTATTGTAGAGATGAGGTCTCGCCAAGTTGCCCAGATGGATCTTGAACTCGCGGGCTCAGGCAACTCACTCACCTCAGCCTCCCAAAGCGCAGGATTAAAGGCTGAGCCACCGAGCCTGGCTGACACACTCATTTTAGTCATTGTATTTTGCTGTCCAGCTGAATTTTTCTTCAATTATCTTGGCTGTTTGCATTTCTGTGTACTTTGTAGAACTGCCTGTCAATTTCTGTACACATGTACATGCATGTGTGTGTGTGCGGATACACACTACACCTGCTGGGTTGTTGATTTGGAGTGTATTCAGTCTATACATCATCTTGGGGGAGAATTGACATCTTTTGGGTTTTTTTTAGTTGGAGTCCCACTTTGTCATTCAGGTTGGAGTGCAGTGGCATGTTCACGGCCACCTCAGCCTCCAACTGCTGGGCTCAGGCCATCCTTCCGCCTCAGCCTTCCAAGTAGCTGGAACCATGGGCATGCGCTACCATGCCTGGCTAATTTTTTGATTTATTATAGAGATGAGGTCTCGCCCAGTTGCTCAGGTTGGTCTCAAACTTCTATGCTCAGGCAATCCTTTCACCTCGGCCTCCCAAAGTGCTGAGATTATAGGCTTGAGTCACCATGCCTGGCCTGAGAATTGACATCTTAACACTATTGAATCTTCTAAATCATGAATATGGAATATTTTTCCATTTATTTAGCTTTTATTTCTCTCAGGAGTGTTTTATAGTTTTTGAGGTAGAAGTCTTGCACATATTTTTATTAGATATTGATATCTTCTGAAGCTTTTGCAGATGGTGTTGAACTTTGTGTAGATAATCATGACAATGAAGACACAATAGGTGAATTTTAATTAAACTGGTTTGTTTGCAGAAGGTACAGTTGGCAGCTTTTAAAACATACACTGATGTAATGTCTTATTTTCTTGATTCATTCTTTAGTTTAAAATATCAGTTAACAATTAATTTGTTTTTTTTTCCAGCAGAGTCTCACTCTGTCACCCAGGCTGGAGTGCAGTGACATGCTCATGGCCACCATAGCCTGGCTAAATGCATTTTATTTATTTATTATTATTATTTTTTGAGTTGGAGTCTCACTCTGTCGCCCAGACTGGAGTGCAGTGGCCGCTCCCTGCCACCGCAGCCTCGACCTGTTGGGCTCCGGTGATCCTTCCACCTCAACCTTCCAAGTAGCCGGAACTACAGGTGCGTGCTACCGTGCCCGGCTAGTTTTTTGATTTATTGTAGAGATGAGGTCTCACCAAGTGGCCCAGGTGGGTCTCGAACCCGCGGGCTAAGGCAATCCACTCACCTCAGCCTCTCAAAGCACGGGATTACAGGCTGAGCCACCAAGCCCGGCTGCTAAATGCATTTTTAAATAAAATTTTATAAGGAAACTTTAGAAGGTTTCTCATTTTTTAAAAGGTATATCTTACATACAGTAAAATGCACAGAACTTATGTGTGCAGTTTGATGTTTTTTTCCCCCCTACTATCTATCTGTGTGACTGCCACTCAGATCAAGATACGGGATGTTTTCATAACCTTCAAACTTCTTCTCAGTACTTCCCTTCCCCTTCCCCTATAGGTAGCCAGTGTTACTGAGAAAGCTTTTACTTATAAACATTTTGTGTCATTATTTGAAACTGAAGACGTAATGCTTACATTATAATAAAATGGGTATCTTCAACAGAATTGACAAGAGGGTGTTATTTTTGTTGTGTTAACTAGGATTAACTATGATGTTTATATGCCTTAGTCCATTTGTGCTGCTAAAACAAAGTACCTGAGACTGGGTGGCTTATAAAGACCAGAAATGTATTCCTGTCAGTTCTAGAGACCAGGAAGTCCAAGATCAAGGCTCCAGCAGATTCAGTGGTTTAGTGAAAGCCTCATTCTCACATGGTGGCCGGTGGGAGGGCACACCACCTGATCAGAGCCTGAATCCCATCAGGGCAGTGGTGGTTCATGCTTGTAATTCTAGCACTCAGGGAGACTTAGGCAGGAGCACTCCTTGGGTCTAGGAGTTCAAGACCATCCCAGGCAACATAGTGAGATGCCATCTCTACAAAAAAGTTAAAAAAAAAAAAAAAAGCCGGGCCCG
>NW_007123144.1:40844-41347 GCF_000164805.1 Carlito syrichta
CTCCAACTCAAAAAAAAAAAAAATTATCTGGGTGTGGTGTCATACACCTGTAGTTCCAGCTATTCGAGAGGCTGAGGCAGAAGAATCCCGTGATACCATGAGGTCGATGTTACAATGAGCTATGATCATACCACTGCATTCTAGCCTGGGTGACAGAGCGAGACCCTGTCTGTCTTAAAAACAAACAAACAAAAAATCCTATTCACAGGGGCAGGAGCCCTTATGACCTAACCACCTTTTTTTTTTTTTAGTTGGAGTCTCACTCTGTTGCCCAGACTGAAATGCAGTGGCATGCTCCCGGTTACTGTAGCCTCAACCTGCTGGGCTCTGGCGATCCTTCCATCTCACCCTTCCAAGTAACCGGAACTACAGGTGCGTGCTACCACGCCCGGCTAATTTAAAAAAAAAAAAAAATTTAGCCGGGCTTGGTGGCTCAGCCTGTCATCCTGTGCCTTTGGGAGGCTGAGGTGAGTGGATTGCCTGAGCCTGTGGGTTCAAGACCC
>NW_007123144.1:42081-42542 GCF_000164805.1 Carlito syrichta
TCTCGCCAATTTGCCCAGGCGGGTCTCGAACCCACAGGCTCAGGCAATCCACTCACCTCAGCCTCCCAAGTCGTGGGATTACAGGCTGAGCCACTGAGCCCGGCTACCTAACCACCTTTTAAAGGTATCACCTCCTAGTACTGTCACGCCTGCCACACGTGGGAGGGGACACGTTCGCACATAGCACCAGGGACTGTGGTCTTTTCCCTTCGTGGGAGATGTAACTTGATCAGTGTTAGAACACAAGGCTGGGCCGGGCTCAGTGGCTCAGCCTGAAATCCCAGCGCTTTGGGAGGCCGAGGTGAGTGGATTGCCTCAGCCCGTGGGTTCAAGACCCGCCTGGGCAACTTGACGAGACCTCATCTCTACAATAAATCAAAAAATTTGCTGGGTGTAGTTCCAGCTACTTGGAAGGCTGAGGCGGAAGGATCGCCGGAGCCCAGCAGGTTGAGGCTGTGGTG
>NW_007123144.1:42562-56563 GCF_000164805.1 Carlito syrichta
AAAAAAAATACAAGGCTGTTCAGCGGGACATGCACAGGGTGGTTCTGGGTCTGTATATGTGACCACTCAGCTCTCCCAGCACTCCAGGTGCCCACTGGATCTAGCAATGAGTCTGAATATCTCCAGCCAGTCTGCCTTTCAGGCGTGGGATCAATAATAGGCTAAAAAGTGGGGAAACTGAGGTTGCGGAAGCTGAAGGTGGAAAGCTGGGGGAAGCTGGCCTCCCAGCAGTTTTTCATGTGTAGGAGTCACCCTGGGACGTGCCAGATGGGCAGGAGGTGAGTGGTGAGTGCGATGCCACTGTCCAGTGCTTCAGAGATAACACCTGCTTGGTTTCCAGAAGTTGCTCACTGCTTCCTGCCGTATGGGTTTGGTTGAGGAGCACATGCAAACATGCAGTATATACGCATACATATACTTCTGTATTTTGAAAACTTGTAAATTAGAAAATGACATACTTAGAGAAAAGTACACTAATTACAAGTATATAAGATTTTCACAGGGTGACCGTATTGGTTCACTGTAGTCCCCTGTGCTGTTCCCACGCACCCCTACCCAGAAGCGGCTGTACCCTCACTTATGGCCCTGTAGGGGATGTAGATCCATGATACTGTGTGTGCTGTGACTTCTGCCAGCACTGTATAGGTCACTGTCTGTGTTATATGGAACCATGGTTACCTCATTGCTATAGTGGCATAAGTCTAGTGTTTGATTCACTTGGGGAAAATGATCTGCTTCAATTTTTCTTCCCAAGCAGCTTCTGACATGGCCTTAATGGACCAGCTGGGTGGCTTTCAGGATTGGGAGGCTGCAGGAGGGAGGAGGCTGTGAGAGGGAGGAGGCCAAGAGCCCTAGGAGCTGTCAGGTCAACCGGGTGTGGGGGAGCCAACCCTCTGTGTGGCTCCTTGGGGTTTCTGGAATGTGTTTATTTTTGCTAGCAGGAAGTTGGTGATTCTTGACATGTTTTTAGGTGATACCTGGCATTTATCGAGCTCATACTAGGTGCAAGTACCATGTCAAGGGCTTTACTTAGATTCCCTTTCAATTTACATCTGCCGATACTGGTGTGTTATTCATGTTCTGGCGAGTGAGGCCTTGGGCAGGCGGGGACTGCACCTTGAGCTTCCATGAGGGCTGTGGCCTCCCTCCCTAACTGTGTTCTTTTCTGTGTAGGTATGTCATTGACGGTGCCACCGCTCTGTGGTGTGCGGCTGGAGCAGGACACTTTGAAGTGGTGAAGCTTCTGGTCAGTCACGGAGCCAACGTGAACCACACCACGGTGACAAACTCAACCCCCCTGAGGGCAGCGTGCTTCGATGGCCGACTGGACATTGTGAAGTACTTGGTTGAGAACAACGCCAACATCAGCATTGCCAACAAGTATGACAACACCTGCCTGATGATCGCAGCATACAAGGGACACACGGATGTGGTAAGGTACCTGCTGGAGCAGCGTGCGGACCCCAACGCTAAGGCGCATTGTGGCGCCACAGCCCTGCACTTTGCGGCCGAGGCGGGGCACATCGACATCGTAAAGGAGCTGATAAGATGGCGTGCTGCCATTGTGGTCAACGGCCACGGCATGACGCCATTGAAGGTAGCCGCCGAGAGCTGCAAGGCGGATGTTGTGGAGCTGCTGCTCTCCCACGCCGACTGCGACCGGAGGAGTCGGATTGAAGCGCTGGAGCTCCTGGGCGCCTCCTTTGCGAATGACCGTGAGAACTACGACATCATGAAGACATACCACTACCTGTACCTGGCCATGCTGGAGCGGTTTCAGGACAGCAGTAACATCCTGGAGAAGGAGGTCCTCCCGCCAATCCACGCCTATGGGAACAGGACGGAGTGCAGGAGCCCACAGGAACTGGAGGCCATCCGGCAGGACAGGGATGCCCTGCACATGGAGGGCCTTATCGTCCGTGAGCGCATCCTGGGGGCGGACAACATCGATGTCTCGCACCCCATCATCTACAGGGGTGCCGTGTATGCGGACAACATGGAATTCGAGCAGTGCATCCGGCTGTGGCTGCACGCCCTGCACCTGAGGCAGAAGGGCAACAGGAACACACACAAGGACCTGCTGCGGTTCGCACAGGTCTTCTCACAGATGATCCACTTGAACGAAACCGTGAAGGCCCCGGACATCGAGTGTGTTCTGCGGTGCAGCGTTTTGGAAATAGAGCAGAGTATGAACAGAGTAAAGAACGTCTCCGAGGCTGACGTCCACAGTGCGATGGACAGTTACGAGTGTAATCTTTACACCTTCCTGTACCTGGTGTGCATCTCCACCCAGACGCAGTGCAGCGAGGACGACCAGTGCAAGATCAACCGGCAGATCTACAACCTGATCCACCTCGACCCCCGGACGCGTGAGGGCTTCACGCTGCTGCATCTGGCTGTGAATTCCAACACGCCTGTGGACGACTTCCATACCAACGACGTGTGCAGCTTTCCCAACGCTCTGGTCACCAAGCTGCTGCTGGACTGTGGTGCGGAGGTGAATGCTGTGGACAATGAGGGCAACAGCGCCCTGCACATCATCGTGCAGTACAACCGGCCCATCAGCGACTTCCTAACACTGCACGCCATCATCGTCAGCCTAGTGGAGGCGGGCGCACACACGGACATGACCAACAAGCAGAACAAGACGCCGCTGGACAAGAGCACCACTGGGGTGTCCGAGATCCTGCTCAAGACTCAGATGAAGATGAGTCTGAAGTGCCTGGCGGCCCGAGCCGTGCGGGCCAACGACATCAGCTACCAGGACCAGATCCCGCGGACCCTGGAGGAGTTTGTTGGCTTTCACTGAGCAGCCGGGCGGGAATCGCTACCGTGGTGCTAATGCCAAGGACTTGGGCCACATGCCTCAGGGTCATGTGTGCGTGAGCTCCGCCTCTTCCCACGGCCTCCTCCCGCCCATCCTCTCTGGCTGTGTGTTTGGTCTTTTTGCCTCAGGTGGTGATTAATTTCAGATACACTAGCCAAGCCACATTGCTGAGGTGGGACTATCACCTGAGGTGTTCGGATCTAGTCACCTGTTTGTCTTTCTTTTTTTAAGGAACAGATGTAAAATATTTTGTTTATGTCACAAGGGACATGTATGATCTCAAGTCGGTCATGTTTTAAACAGCTGCTCACAAAAGTACAAAAGTGTTTCTGTTAAGCCGTGTCAGCGTGTTGTCCATGCAGCAGCTCTGAGGATTTCATGAAGAGAAAGAACGAAAAAGGAGCATTGAGAGTCACGGGGTGTTCAGGGGTTCTGCCCATGCCAAACTGCTGGAGAGTGTTCACTCTCTGTTGTTGATGTGGTGTGATACCACACACCTTAGCATCAGGGGGACTGAAAAAATGTGGCTGCGGGTTAATCTGGAAAATGTACTAACTTAACACTATTTACAGATTCCTGAAGTGGAGTCCATCGAACTGTCGCATTGTGCTGGATAGTAGGCACAGAGTGATGAGAATCTTAGACCTTTTCCCAGAGAATGTCGTGGCCTCTCTCCCTCTGGGCTTGAATTTCTTCAAAGTCTGTTTAACGTGATTTATCTGATATTGCAGCAGTCTGCATTTGGATTTCGTTCGCAGACATGTACAGGTGATGAACGCTGCCTCTTATGAAGCCCCCCAGCCACGGTAGAGCTGTGCGTTCTGTTTTTGTCACCCTCCCTCTTTCCTCCTGTCCTTTTACAGCTTGGAAGCTGCTTTTCTGGGAGTGTGGTTTGTACCTCTGTGATCACATGTCTATGGCAAATGCAAAGAAACCATGATATTTTGAAATTTCTTCACTTTCTCTACTTAGTCTGTGACAAAAAGTAGAAACATCACTGGTGTGGTGTAGGAAATTAAGTGTTTTTGATGATAAAAATAATTCTCAATGCCACTTGAAAGGTATTTGTGTCAGAGCTGCAAATTTTCAACCACAAACTATCACTTATTCCAGCAGGCTACACAGAGGTCTTGATGGTCTTTTGTTTTGTTTTGTTTTCATGGCAATGTTTAACTGTCAAACTAAAAGAGTATTCTGTGCTTATCTTTTAAGCATCACAGAAATTCAAGTAAAGGATACGCGCCTATTTCTATTGACGTTAAAGACGCTAATGAAAGTGAAATGAGCTGTATCTGTAACTTTCTCTCTAGTGCCAAATGAATGCCTTAGCTCCTCATAGTGCATGGTATTGTACGTGAAGACCTGCAGCTTTTCTTTTCCTCAACGAAAGCATTATAACAATGTGACAACATCAGATATAAACATAAAAGAACTAGTAAGGTTTCAGTTAATATTGGATAATGCTGTGTCAAGTATAAGAGAAAGACTGCAGTTGGGTCAGTACAAAACAATGACCAAGCCAAAATCCGCACCTGGGGCCTTAAATAAGAGAGATATACCCTACAGAATAACATGTTTTGAAGGGTGGGAGGGGACAGAAGGGGAACTTTGAACTTTCCCCCAAGTATACAAAGAACTTTTACAGTGGTTATTGTGATACTTTGTATCATCTTGCTTCAGTTAGGAATGTTTTGGTGGAACATTCTGTCTGGGTAATAGATCTCTGCTTTCCTGACCTGAAGCTTTGCAAGGAAGCTTTTAAGATGGCTAAAAGGGAAGTGTTGAACGATCCTTAAGTGGAATGAGACTGACTTTCACCCTCCTGGTGTGAATCAGGGAGGTGCATGCTTGGCTTGTGGCAGCTCAGTGGCCTGCAAGAGAAATGCCTGCCTGTGAGGGGAGGGAGCCACGCCTTTCCACAACCCAGATCAGACCTTTATTTTTCCGACTAAAAGGCGTACTTGTTGGACAGTCTGAGGAATTGTTAGGATACTTGGTTTTCAGTCGGTTCTATTATTACTGCGTATGATTTTTAAACACCCAAACTTAAAATATCAGATAATGCTGCACGTTTTAAAAACACACGTCATTCCTTTGGCTACCCAGGACCAGCACTGTTTAAGACACCACTTATTTATAAAATGAGGACAATGATGATATGTACATATGTAGACATCCAGTATGATGCGATGTTTTGGAGATGGGGAGGTGGGGAGGGGGTGGGAGAAACTTTGCCTGGAGGCTGGCAGAGCTGGGAAAGGGTCTGAGGACGGTGGGATGTGCCAGGAGCTGTGCTGATGGTGACTCGGCGTTTGGCTCGCGGAGTGCAGTGGCCCAGCATGCTGTGTCTTGTGAGGACTGAGTCCATCTTGTGAAATCAGTTCAGATGTGTGTTGTGAAGCACCTGGATATAGCCAGGTTGAGACAAGCAATCCACATCCCTGTGTTTTTGGTGGAATTGTTTTAAGACATGTTTAGCCAAACCCTTCCCAAACCTAAATTTAATTTAAAGGAAAACAAATAGGTAAGAAAACAACAGTTTTGCGTCTCAGCCCCTGGGTGCTCCAGGCTGTGTCCCTCTAGTGGCTTTATCATCTGGTGTGTGCTGTTGGTATTCTTATGCTTGGCGTTGTCACTTTCTTGTGGCATTGCACATTCAACTACTACTCTATCCTGCTCAGTAATTGTCATATAAATCTGGATAAGTTTTAGAGGCCCAGGTGATACTTTCATTTGCAAATCATGTGTAACTCAAATGGGTTTTATGCTCTGAATAGAGTTGGTGAAATTGAAATCTTGAGTTTGGACTACTTAACTCAAGGAGTGGGTTGAAACTCATCCCCAGTTGATAAGAGAGGGGAGCATCTTCACATGAGAACTGACTTGCGACATCACCTTTTCAGTCCAGCTGGTGTTGACCGACTGGCTGCAGTCCCGTGACCTTAAGGTTCTCAGCGGCCAGTGCCTGAAACTGATGAGCCAGCCAGAAAGCAGACCACCTGCAAGCCTCAGTTTTGTTTCATTAAACTACAAGTTGATTAATAATTGGTAAATGTGTGAAGAGATATGGTAGTATTATTTGAATTAAAAGATGATTTGGGAACAGCAGCTCCCTAAACACCAATTCTGTGTGTTCAACAAGTGTTTTGGAAATTAGAACATCCAAGGAACCGCACCCCATCAAGAGTTCCCAGCATGGTTGAGGCACCTGCTTCCTGAAGAAGACCTTTGGGTCATTCAGGCAGAGGCATGCTGCTTTTCTGGAACAGATGGGGTGAGGAGTGAGTTCTCAACCTGTGGTTCCAGTTTGCGCGTGTAGGAAAGCCAGCAGCTGCCCCTGGGAGGTGGTGCTTGGAGGTGTGAGGGCTCCGTTTTTATGGTAGATTTTCCATAAGTCTCCACTGTTCCTTTTCAGGCAAGCCAGACGTGTCCCGCACAGGTGACTGTTCTGTTTTCTCACTGACTATCACTGTAAAGGGTTAAAGCATGGCTCTGCCCTTTGCTCTGTGGAAGTTGTAGCCCAGGAGACCAGCTGTGTGCTCACCCCGTCATGGAGTGTGGCTTTGTTCTGCTGTTGTCTCAGGAGTGGAAGGCCCCAGTGACATGAGCCACAGTGCAGGCCTTTCCTGAAGTCTTCTGGCAGCCTTGGCTGCCTGCAACTGGGCTGGCTGGACAGCACCCCTCCCCAGACGCGGGACCTGAAGCAGGCACTACACTGACAGTGGCAACATGGTGATTTTTAAACTGTAAAGTAAATGTGGTCTCTAGTCCTAGGTTTGTGGCGTGTACCTTTGTGTTAATGTGTAGGGAAAAGCCAATGACTTGGTGGCCTGGAGGAGTGTCTCATGTGCAGGGCAAGTGTTGTTAAACTGCTGACGGCTTTTCCCAGGGTGGGTCATGTGAACAGCCTGGTCAGGACAAGGAAGGCACTGAGACACAGGCTGGCCACGGGATGGATCGAGCAAGGCTTGGGAGCTGTTTGCTATCAGGTGTTGTGCAATGTGTGCATGGCTTTCTTGTTGCTTTGTAATTGGTAGAGGAGAAAAGATGAGGAAAACACTCTGCTTTCCCCACCCATGTTTCCAGAGGTCAGAGCTGGGGAGGAGAAGTTAACTGGCTTGATCTCTGGAGAAGACCCTGTCCTTTCTAACACTCACCTGCAACCCTCACTAGAGGAACTGCGTTGTTGTGTTCTAGTAAATCACTGTGATTTATAACAAACCAGTGATGTCATTCTATTGTGCACTTTTGTCAAACCATTTATGTGACTTTAATAAACATAGTAAACTTGCTGACTGCCCAGAGGTCTATTAGTGATTTCTATATTGCATGGCATTTTCTATTGAGTTTGACTTGTCGAATCATTTTTAATTTCATGGCAATTGACAGTCCTAATAGCTCAGCTCATTTGAAACTAACAATCTTGCTGTGTAAAAGGAAAAAATGGTGTTTGTGTTCAGTTCAGTAAATGTTTGATAAAAACTACTTTGAGGTTTGTGTCTTTATTGTTCAAATGTGCCTTAGTTGAGATGATCATTTGCTGAGTTCACTACAAGAAGTTACACATATACATGGGAGAAAATGGAGATAACAAAGAAAACTCCAAACAGTAAAAAGAAAAGTTCCCTGCTTCTCTGCAGAGAAATCACTACCAGTGGTATTTTGAGTGGCTCCCTGGGTCTGTTCTGTGCATATGTTTGTCTCCTCCTTTTTTAAAATACACGTAACCTTTGTTACCTTTCCCTCATGGCTCTGCGTGTTGTCGCTTTCATTTACCCTACCTTAGGCATTTTTCTGTTTCCATATATAAAGATTTTTAAAACAACGTTGGAGCATTTAATTCTGTGAATGGCTTTAACATTTATCTAACCAGCTTTTACTGATGGACTTCGAGGTTTTCAGTTTTTGATAATGCTGCATCTTTCTATGCAGTATTTATAGGACAAATCCACTCCTTGCACTGAAACTTCTGGCTTAGTGACCACAATGTTTATAGTCCTGGCAAAGGCTATCAAATTGCCTCCCATTGCCCTGTACCTTTATTAACATTGGATATTACCTGACCATTTAGTTTTTGCAAAGGTGATTAGTGAAAAATAGCATTTAAGGCTTTTATTATATTCCTTTATTATGAATGAGGTTGACCACTTTTTCATACATGTATTGGCCTACTTATATTTCCTTTGTGTTTGGGTTGTGATCTTTTTCTGCTATTTGTTAGAATTTCCTTGGAAGTTTAAGGAAACGTTCTCTGTCATGTAACAGTTGTAGTTGGGTTTTTTACTTTAGATGTGGTAGTTCTATATCAGAAGTTTACATCTTTGTGTAGTCAGGAGTATCAACCTTTTAAAACGGATTCTGAGATTTTGGGTCTGCTTGTAAGGCTGTTTCTGTTCCAGGGTCATGCGTCTCTTTCACCTGTGTTTTTTCTACTTGGAAAAAGCAGCTTTTATGGCTTCCCTTCTTTCACCTTCTCTCCTCTGGTTTAAGTTTTTGACCCACATGGAACTGACTTGGCTGTGAGGATCCCACTGAAGTGACTTGTCAACTGAATTCCCTGATCTTTTTCTGGGTTCTCTTTGTTGGTCTGGAAGGGCAACTAGACTCTGGGGAGAACTGTCTGGGTCTTGACACTGGCCCCACCACTTGCTGCCTCTGTGACCCCAAGCAGTCCATCCATGCCTCTGTTTCTGTAAGTTGGGACAATAACACTCTCTCACTTGGACAGTGATGAGCACATGAGAGTGTGAAAATGCTTGGTGTAAGTGCCTGACAGAGGACGTTGTCTGGTGAGTGTTCGTGTCCTTTGTTGGACTAGCATTTCTTCATTTGCCTTTTTTAGGGTCTTGTTTTCATTATTTTGTGTTTATATTTTCAGGTGAACTTTGACATCATTTTATCATGTTAAGAGATTATTCGTTTAGCATTTAACTAATAGAGAGATTCACCATTACTACAGTTTATCTAAAAAAAAGATATGTTTGCTTAGTCAAGTTTCATGTCTTTGTCTAGAGTTTTTTAAAGTTTTTTTTTTAATGAAGGTCTTACAAATATCTTCCTTTTATATCTTTAGGTTTATTTATATTGTTACATGTACTTCCAGATCTGATTGTTTTTACAAAGGCACTTTCATGGACTGGCCTTTTAGAAAAAACCTTTTTCGGATGTCTGGGATACACTAGGCGTCGTGCAACGGATCCTTGTGCCTTCTTGTCTGTCTGTTCCCTGACTGCAGGGGTTGCTATGCCTGGAGATGCTGGGCAGGGCATAGGGCACAGTCTCAGCCCCTGCTGGTTTCGAATATGGATTTTGAGTCGCCATCCAGTCCCTGTTAGACACCTGAAGAGCCACTCTGTGCAACCCTGTCATCTTAAAGTTGAGAGCGCAGGAGCAGGAGAAGGTGACATGTCCACCAGAGGCCACAAAGGACCATGTGTGTTGGAGTTGGCAGGCCCTGTCCTCTGCCCGTGGGACAGCCCTCTTGCCGTATGAGATTCTGGCCTTTCGTCTCTGCTAGGCTGCCGCCTGCCTGCAGTACACGGTGGGACTGAAGTCATACCAACAGGTTTCAGTGCATTTCTGCTTTGTTTCAAGTCCTGTCTGCTGTATAAAAGCAAGACAACTTAAGGGAAGGTGGGCAGTAGTACATTGTCTCAGATGCTTGAGCTAGGAAGCTTCAGTGTGAGATGCAGGTTTAGAAGGTCACAAAGTCTTGGCTTGTTGGTGGGTGTAGACAAAACTGCGCCTTCAAGCTTACCCTGGCTTATTACATTTGCTGTGCTCAGTCAACCAGAGCGGGAGTCTTGGGTTTTGCTTTTGCCTCATCCAGTGAGAAATGAGCAATGATTGAGCACCGATTGTATGCCCCACTGTCCTACAGATGTACATCTGATAGTAAGAAAGATACCAGGTGCCATGGTTCATGTCTGCAATCCCAGCACTTTGGGAGACTGAGGAGGAAGACTGCTTGAGGTTAGAAGTTTGAGACCAGCCCAGGCAGCACAGCAAGACCTTGTCACTACAAAAAATAAAAAGAAAAAAGATCCCTGACCTTGATAGGCTTGTCCACATAGATGCATCTGTTGAAAATTTGATTTTCTATTTTTCCTCTAATTTCCCAAATAAAAACTTAAGATGCTTTTTGACTCTTGCTTGGGCCACTTTCTGAGAACATTTCAGGGAACCTCACTGAGTTGCTGCCTATCTTTTTTTGTTTGTTTTTGAGTCGAGGTCTTGCTCTGTTGCCCAGGCTGGAATGCAGTGACATGATCACAGCTCACCACAGCCTCGACCTCCTGGGCTTAAGTGAACCTCCCTCTTCAGCTTCCTGAGTAGCTGGGGCCACAGATATACACCATCATGCCTGGCTAATTTTTTAAACTTTTTGTAGAGACGAAGTCTTGCTATGTTGCCCAGGCTGCTCTTGAACTCCTGGGCTCTAGCAATTGTCCTGCCTTGGCCTCCCAAAGTACTGAGATGACAGGTGTGAGCCACCATGCCCGCCTGCACATCATTTTTGATGCATGGCCAGGGAGATGAGAACACTGAAGGCTGATGAGAAAGGGTGAGTCTGTCAAGGAATGGTGCCTCCTCCTTTTTAAAAGATACTTTTCTGCTCCTGCTCTACCTTGAATGGGTGAATCTGTGGGGCACAGGTTGGCTATATCTTACTGAAAAAGGTGAGAGTCCGGGTGCACAGCATCAGACTGTCTCTTGCTCAGGCACTTCTTGCTCAGGTGGCGGTAGAGAGACCTGGCCACCTCTCGTGAGGCGCCACGCAGGAAGAGGGCACGGTCGAGTCTGCTGTGTCTTGGGCAGTCTGTGTGGCTTGGGGTTGGGCCACACACTGTCTGTGGGGGGTGATGCTGGCAGCTCTTAAGGACTGGGGGCAGTGGACTGTCTCGCCCTCCGATGGTGAGGTTTCCCCCCCCCCACAGATGCACTTCCCGGTGCCCCACCTCTGTGTGGTGTCCCTGCTGGCACTGTGCCCTTCTACCTGGATACATGTCAGAAATCGCTTCCTTCCCTAAAGGAAAGCCTGGCTTCAGGGTGGGCTGAGCTGATCACACTGCCCCAGTGGGCCCCCGAAGGCCAGGCTGAGGTGGTGTGCCAGAGGAAGCGAAGAGTGAGGACACTCTTAGCTCTTGGCATCAATGGCTCAAGCTCGCAGCTCTAAGAAGTGTTCTGTGCTGGGGCTGCCTCCTGGGAAATGGATCTGGGAGGTCTGAAGTGGGGCTGGGGGCCTATGCTTCTGACCAGGCAGTCCTGGGACCCCAGCTGGAGAAGCTTGGTCCTCATGAGGCCTCTGTGTGGTGTGATCAATTGGCCCAAGTGTGCGCCCATTGTCGCATGCCAGAGAGAAGCAGTGCCCACAGGTAGGACTGAGGAACTCCCTAGTGAGTCCCCTTCCTCATAGAACCTGTGCAGAGGCCTTGGGCCTCCCGGGCTGCCCTGCATGGTGGGTGGGCTCGGGCTCTGCTGGCCCAGCATGTCCTAGGGTGCCCTGGATCCAGGGCAACCACACCATGCAGAGCTCCATCTCCTGCTGTCTCTGGAGCCTAGGATGTAGAAACCCAGCAGGTCTGGATTCTAAAGCTGCCTCCTGGTGGCAGTTCTGTCTTGAGAGACAGGCCTGGCCCAGGAATGTTCTCCAGTCCCCCAAACTTGCACAGACTTAACATCACATGGCCACCAGAAAGCAGGCGGCTCGTCCAGAGAGATCTAGGGTGGCTGTAATGCTTGTACAACACAGAACCACTTTTAAGTCGTGATGACACCTGCTACACAGTCTACCCCTTAGCTCTGATGTGAGTCATTGTTCTTGACTGTCAGGCAGGAGTGTTGTTCATAACCACAGCACAACTTGATGTCATCTGAGGCTGCACTTGGGGCCAGTGGCCCTGAATGCTGGAATTGTCTTCTAAGACTCCCTCCCAGGCAGCAGCACATGCGCCCGGCTACTTCCAGACCCCGCAGGCTCTGAGGACCTGTCTGGTGGCAGAACCTCCTGCAGCGAATTCTTCCTGGAGAGGGACTTCAAACAAGGTCTTCAGACTGGCAGCCTCCAGCAGAGGCAAGTCTGCTCAGGCAATGGGTGGGTCAGCAAGTCCTGGCTTTCACAGGCTGCCTGGGTGCTGACCCCTCACCACAGCAGCCTCCAGCCCCATGCCCACCCGCCTGGTCAGCTTGACTCATACATCAGTGTCACCTGGGGAGGCTCGAAACTGACAGATGTGGCCTCCCAGTTGGCGAGATCTGTATCCGAGGCAGGTGCCTTGCCCTTCTGTGAGACTCCAGGGGTTCCAATGGAACACGGTGTCTCCCCGAGATGCATCCTCTCTGGCTGCCCAGCATGTGTGGGGCTGGCCTGGACAGCTACACTTCAGGGCAAATAAACTCAGGGGAAGCTAGTCAGGGAAAGAGAGAAGAGGACTACACAGCCTGGGCACCGAGAGCCCAGGGGATACAGCCTTTCGGTTTCCCACCTTCTGGCCGTTTCAGGGTCTTGGGTGGGCCTGGGGAGTGGGGCTGGAGGATCCTGAGTAAAGGCTGCCTGCCAGCTCTTAGGGTCCAGAGGCTGCTACTCGGACTCCATCATGGTGGCCCACATCTGACCCTCAGGACATGCGGTGTGGCCTGCCGTGTGGCTACGCGTGGCAGCTTTTAGGAACGGAAGGCCAGCCTGTACGGGGCAGGTTCTGTACAGCAGCATCATCAGCCTAGTGGAGCTGGCCAGAGACTTGATGCTGGGTCAGCGCCGCACCTGGAGGGCTTGTGGACTCTCCAAGTCAGCAGCTCTGCTCACAGGTGGTGAGGAAAACAGGTTTGACCTGCCAAGGGTGGGTTTGGCATTTCCACCTTTTGGTTCTCGGGAGGCCTCTTAGGCCAGGCTGGCCTGGGACACAGTGGTCCTGTGTGTGTGTGTATGTCAGAGTCTCACTCTGTCACCCAGGCTAGAGTGCAGTGTCACGATCATAGTTCACTGCAGCCTCCACCTCATGGGCTCAGGAGATTCTCCTGCCTCAGGCTCCTGAGTAGCTAAGACTACAGGCACATGCCATGCCTGGTTAATTTTTTGATTTTTAGAAATGAGGTCTTGCTGTGTTGCCCAGGCTGATCTTGAACTCCTGATCCTCCCACACCTTGACCTCCCAAAGTGCTGGGATTACAGGTGTGAGCCACCACACCTAGCCTTGGTTCTAGCCTTGATTCTGTGGAGGGCCCAGGGCTCTTTGGTTCTGAGTGTCCTTGTCTGTGTGGAAATCAGATCCTTTCTAAGGTTCTGCTTATTGGGATGCCAGAAAATGACTGGCACAAGAGTAGAATGAGACCCCTTGGCTTCAGAGCAGCCTGTGCATTAGGGACAAACTCAAAGTCAGGGTATGAGGGTCAACAGAGATAGTCGGGAGGCTCAGGGGGCCTGAGGGGAGGAGCAGGGACTCAGGGTGGATGCCAAATCACTGGCCCAGGACATTCACCCTGGCCTGGGCGGCTGGGGATCCTGGGCAGCCACTGGAGGCAGACCACAGAGGCCGGGCAGCCACTGCCAGCACGGACAGGGAATCTTCACCCACCTCCTCCCCTTCAAGGCCAAGTATGGCCCCTGAGACATGCTGTGCCCACACAATGGATGTCAGTGCCTTGGTGGTTTTCAAACACGGTAGTTTTAAAATTCCTTAAAAATATTTATTTACGACAGTAAAGGCTGTCCTTTGCACAGGAACAGATGCCTCTGATGTGTCCCTTTTCATTTCTACCTCAAAACAAGGTGAAGGCATAAATTACTTGCTGGGCATGGGCAGGCCCTTGTCCTGGGCCCTCACGGTCCTGTCGCCGGTCTTGGGGCCGTGGGTGAGACATTTGCCACCGAGGCTGTGCAGGCTCTGGGGTCCCTGCATGGCCTGATTCAGTGCATTTCAGAGAGGACCCTCCGAGGTGCTGGCCCAGCCCCTGCACAGTGGCCACGGGAAGGCAGGAGGCTCCCACTGTGGCCAGGTCACACAGGGACGGGCTGCAGCAGAAAGACAGCACCCCAGGACCGCCACCCTCAGCTCCCCAAGAGGTACTAGGGACATAAGCGCCCGGGAGGGAGCCCACTGGAGCGTGGGGTCTGTAGCTGGGGACCGTGAAGGTGGCGGCCAGTGTGCACATACAGGCAGGGAGCCCGCGGCTGT
>NW_007123144.1:56774-77499 GCF_000164805.1 Carlito syrichta
GGTGAGGGGTCGGGGGCGGGGGGAGGCGGTGGCAACTCCTAGCACCTTGTGGTGGGGGCAGCAAACGCAGTCCACAGAGCCACAGCAGGAGGTGAGGGGGCCTGGTCCAGAGGCCCTGGGGGTCTGTCGGGTGCCAGCCTCCCCGCCGGGTGGCTCCTCTTCACCAGGTGGGTTCCATTCCAGAGGGAGTGCCCCAGGGTGAGGTCAGGGGCAGGGCCGGCGTTCTTTCTGCTCCTGCGTGGGGGTCACGGCCAGGCCTGCATCCTGCCCGACAGTGTTGGCCATGGACGAAGCCTCCAGAGCCTCACTCCAGCACCTTGGGTGTGGGGGCCGCCCCAGGCTCTCGCCTGCGCTTGGCGCTTTTAAAGAAACCAAGCTGCGGGCCAAGGGAATGTCTCAGGTGTGGAGGTCAGGCATCCCCCCTCACAGGGTCTCCCTGTGCCCTGCCCCAGGGCTCCCCAGGCTGCAGCACAGGATGGGGCCATGGCAAGAGGTAGGAGGACCAGCCGGCCCCTGCGTTGCACTGTGGGGCTCCCTCACCTCTGTACACAAGAGGGTGAGATCAGGTTAGAGAGAGGGCAGGGCCTGGGCTGTGGCCCGCCGACAGCGGGGGCAATGCTACATGGTGGTGTGTACTTGTTGACCTCTCACTGGGTTCTCCTAGGACCCACTGGGGACTGGAGTCCCAGCCTGGTGCCCCCCAGACACTGACCAGCCTGCCTGCCAGGGCAGCCCTCCCAGCCGCAGAGCCTCACCTTCCACAGTGCCAGGACCAGCAGGGCCAGCAGCAGGAGGCCTCCCAGGGAGCTGCCCACGACCACCCAGATGGGGACCTGCCAGTCATCCTGCTTGGAGATCTCGAAGGTGATCTGTGGGAGAGCTGGGTCAGGCTGGGCCTTTCAAGTGCTGGATAGCTGCCGCGTGGGGGCGCTGGCACCCAGTGGGAGAGCTGCTGCCCTGCTCGGGTGCTGAGGACGGGTGGCATTGGCCCAGGAGGCCTAGGCTACCAGGGCCGCAAGGGGACCCTGGGGAGGTACTGGTGACCCTGCTTGTGCTGGCCTTCCCCCCAAACTGAGGCCTGGATGGCAGAGCCCTCGTATATCCTCTCTCCTCTCCCCCACTAGTCCTGGATGGCAGGGCCCCCATATGTCCTTTTTGTCCCTGAGGTCTGGACCCAGCTTTGCTCTCCAGTTCATCTGTTTCCCCTGGGGTCTAAGTCTAGGCCGCCCTCAGCCTCCACCCTACCACCCCTCTGCAGGCCCTCCCTCCTGGGACCACTCTCCGTGTGGCTGTTCGGCCCTGCCTGTCCAGCTCTGGGCATCTTCCTGGGGTCAGCTGGAGGTGACTTGCATGCCCAACAGCAATGTGCTGGTCCCAGGCTGGCCTTTGGAGATGTGGCCGGTGGGGGCCTCTGCATCCTACACCCAGCTGTTCCTGGGCCGGGCTTTTGTTTAAGGCCAATGCCTTGCAGTCCTGGGAGAGCCTCACCCCTTCCCAGCTGAGCGGAGCCAGCTCATCTGTGACCACCTGGTTTTGCCCAACTAAAGCGTCCCTGCACTGATGTATGGCACATCCTCCAGGACTCACACCACTCACACCCACTCCCCCCAGCTCTGCCCCATGCTTCCTATCTTGCTTCTGTCCCCTCCCTGGCTATAGCCTGCCTGACTCTGCCAGACACGTGGGCAATGGAGCCCCCCAGGAGAGGTGGACCTACCCAGGTCTCGGGGCTCACCTGGCGGCTGGGGTCCTCCTCGCGGAAGATGAAGGGGCTGTGGAACTGCCTCTGCAGGGCCGCATTGACTGTGATCTTCATGGACTTGAACTTGAGCTGTGCAACCGGAGGCCCTGTCAGAGGCTTGCCAGGCAGCCCTTTCCTGTCCCTGGAAACCTCATGGGAGGATCCCGAGAGCTGCCCTCCCCTCCCCCCCAGCTGGGCTCCACTTACCACCTTCAGCGACCTCAGCCATAGGCTGCCCAGCAGGTGGAAGTTGACCTCCTGGCCAGGGGACAGCCGCACACCACAGTGGATAGAGACCACGTCGGAGTTGCTGTGGTTCTAGAAGGGAAGGCGGGTCTCGGGCTAAGTGGCCGGGGGCAGCTGGGAGGTGGCTGACCTGGCTTGAGAACATGATGGGAGTGCGGCCACTGGAGAGACACCCTGTTGCACTGCCCAGCCCACAGGAGAGGCAGAGGGTGGGGACAAGGAGAGAGGTGGGTTGGGCGGCACATGGGCTGTGTCTGCTGGGGGAAGGTTGAAAGACAAATCTGAGGCCAAGGTGGGATGATCGCTTGAGGCCAGGAATTTGCGACTAACCCGGGCAACATAGCGAGATCCCATCTCTACAAAAAATAAAGAGATAAAGGTTAGTTGTGTGTGGTGGTACACACCTGTAGTCCAAACTGCTTGAGGAGGCTGAGGTGGAAGGATCGCTTGAGCCCAGTTCAAGGCTGCAGTGGGCTGTGATTGCACCACTGCACCCCAGCCTGGGTGACAGAGGGATACCCTGTCTCTAAATAAAACAAAGGATGCTCTATCTGTTGCTCTCTTGGAAGCTGTGCAGAATGACCAGGCTTGGTGTACTCCAGGGACAGAATCTGGTTCAACATTAGGAACAGAAATGTCATCACCACAAAACAGGTTAAAGGACAAAAGTCATGTGATCTCGGCACCAGATACTGAAAAGTACTGTAGGAACTTCTGTTCATGATAGAAACCCCAGGAGCTTCCTGAGTGTGATAAAGGGTGTGTATGAGGCTTCATAAAGTTCATGGAAAATGCATGTCATGAACAACCTATGCATGGATTCTGGAACTTCTCTGCACCAAAATTAGCCTGTGCCGACTTGGCATGACATGTTTGCGTGGGTCTTGTTCGAGTCACTGCAAGGATAAGACAGTAGTTTGCAGAGTCCCTATTGGGGTTACAGACGTCCTGTTGAAATTGATGCAAGGACAAACATCAAATGTATGGGTAGGCCTAGGTGGCAAATGGTGCCATCGCTGCTGCTTTACGATGAGTTTATGGAAAATTTAAGTTTTAAGGGAAGACGAGACATGCTGAGGAAGCTGTGGCGGCAGGCCAGCCACATCCAGTTGCAAGGAGAGAGTTGTCTTGCGGTTTCCAACAGCAGGAGCCACAGACAACACCACGGACGCCAGACTGCCTAGCACACATGATTCTCATGGAAAAACCAAAGTCGAGCAAACTTCCCATTCAGCCACAACCGCAGCACCCAGGTCAGAGTGGTGCTGTCGGCACACGTGAGCACGTGGGACCAGGGTCCCGAAGTGTCTCTTCAAGAACTGACTTAGGAGAGGACACGGCGTCACCAGCACCTGCCTGGAGACAATGCACAACCCAAGCAGAGGCTTCCATGCAGGACGTGCCAGCAGGAACAAAGAGAGGACTGGTGGGAGCAGAGGTCACCCAACAGTCACAGATGCTGAGGCCTCTCCTTGCTGACTCCTAGAGGGCCAGAGTGCTGACACCTGCTCGGTAAGATGTTTCCAGAAAGCCAAGGCCACGCTGCTCCTGCTCACTCCTCCACACTGGCACACTTACAAGCCCTTCCATGGGAAATCGCTGGGCGGCTGCCTGGCAGGGCTCATGTGACTCCTTTGACCTTTTTTTTTTTTTTGAGTCGGACACCCACTCTGCCGCCCAGGCTGGAGTGCAGGGGCATGCTCACGGCCACTGCAGCCTCAGCCTGCTGGGCTCAGGCGATCCTTCTGCCTCAGCATCCCAAGAAGCTGGAATTACAGGCATACACCACCATGCCTGGCTAATTTTTTTGATTTATTGTAGAGATGAGGTCTTGCCAAGTTGTCCAGGCTGGTCTTGAACCCTTGGGCTCAGGCAGTCCTCTCACCTCTGCCTCCCAAAGTGCTGGAATTATAGATGTGAGCCACCACACCCACCCAGCTATTTATTTATTTATTGTAGAGACAAGGTCTCACTATGTTGCCCAGGCTGGTCTCAAACTCCTGGGCTCAGGCAGTCCTCCTGCCTTGGCCTCCCAAAGTGCTGAGAATACAGGCATCAACTACCATGCCCAGCCTTGACTTTTTTATGTTTCCTGATCTTAACAGATCTTTAAGGGACACTCATTTTTCTTCAGTTAACAATGTAAAAAAGACAGCATTGGCATGGTTAACTCCTAGCCCCTCAGTCCTTTAGGGATGGACTAAGTGGCTGGTGTCGTTGCTTATGAAAACGTGTCTTGATCTTGAGGGAACTTATGTTGAAAAACACAGTTTATATATCTTTTAAAAGTTTATATTTTGGCCAGACTGGGTGGCTCAGCCTGTAATTCCAGCACTTTGGGAGGCCAAAGTGAGTGGATTGCCTGAGCCCGCGGGTTCAAGATCAGCCGGGGCAACTTGGCAAGACCTCGTCTCTACAATAAAGAAATCAAAAATTAGCTGGGCATGGTAGCACGTGCCTGTAGTTCTGGCTACTTGGAAGGCTGAGGCTGAAGGATTGCCAGAGTCCAACAGGTCAACACTGGGGTGGCCAGGAGTGTGCCACTGTACTGCAACCGGGGCAATGGAGTGAAACTCCAACTCAAAAAAAAAAGTTTATATTTTAATTCCATTTTCTGTGAATTCCTGAAATCCTCTTGAGTGTTTAACCAAAATTTAATAATATACTAAAGCTATCCTATTTAATAATAAAAACATTCCTTTAAGACCATGATGGAGACAATCCTGACTCTCTCCTCAGGTCTATTTTCATCTTTCTGGAGGTCTCAGCCAGAGTAATATGACAAGAAAAATGACTTACAAAGATTAAGTGGAAAAATGAATGTTGGTACAAAACCCAGACAAACCTTCAGGTAATTAGGACGTGTCAGGTTGAGGTTACTTGTGTTACTGCCTTGCTGCCACCCTGACATGAGCCAAACCCACATCTGTGGTCAACTACCCCACCCTAAAAGTGCTTTGTGGGAGGCACTTGTTTGGGAAAATAAAACTCAAACAGCTACGGTTTTGTCTGGGTAAAGAATAGTGAAAGCAGCTGGACATGGTGGTTCATGCCTGTATCCCAGCACTTTGGGAGGCAGAGGCAAGAGGACTGCTTGAGGCCAGGAGTTCTAGACCAGCCTGGGCTACATAGGGAGACCGTATCTCTACCAAAACAAACAAACAAACAAAATTCAAAAAAAGAACAGTGAAAGCACGCTAAGAAGTTGGTGTCCAGAAGCAGAAGTCACCTGAGGATATCCATGTGGGAACAAGTGGGTGTCCTGGAAGGGCCCTGGGATTGGGGTTGAGCTCCATCATCATCTGGCCCAGGTGCCAGTCCATTGCCCCATCCCTTTCTGCTGGCTGACCTGGCGCACTGCCACTGTGACCTGGCTTCCTGGGTGCTCACCCTGAGTGCCCATCTGTCCCAACTCCACAAGATGGGGTGGGCCCTTGTGGCAAGAAGCACCCTATCCGCATTCTGTTTGTCCTTGGAGGTGGGTCACATGTTGGTGCTCAGACGCACTCACTGGCCAGCTCTTGGGCCCGGGGGGATGTGACCCCGGCCTGGGCTCACCCCCACCCCACAGCCCTGGATGTGACACTCACCAGCCGTGGTAAGGGAGACATGATCCTGGCCCAGGCCTCACCCTTCCCACAGCCATGGACCCAACACTCACCAGCTGCGGGGCCCGACTCAAGTCCTCTTCCGCTGGCATGGGCCGGTACTCGGTGCTGTTCCCCCAGATGTTACAGGACGTGTTCACCTGCTCGAAGAACGCGCGCGCACACAAGCCTCACCCCTCATTCCGCAGGCGGTACCCAGCAGGGCTTCCCCTCCTCACTAGGAAGGGCCCGGCTGCCCTCGGGGACACCAGCATGTCTGTCTCCCAACCCCTCCCTCTTCCGCTCCTGGTACCTGGTCGGCACGGAAGTCCCCGAGTGTCAGTAGGCGACTGCCACCCCGTGTGGCAATGGGAACTGTGATCCTCAGCGTCACCCCGTGGACAGGGAACAGCCCCAGGTTCTGGATCTGCGCCCAGAGGGGAGGAGTCAGGGCACCACTAGGGCTGGTTGGGGGAGGTGGAGGAGAGGCTGACCGATTAGCCGGGCCCCCAGAGGCCATGTCCTGTGGAGGCCCCGAGGCTCTGCCAGGCCTGGCCGGGTACAGGTGGAAGTGCAAGGCGGCTCTAGAAGTGGGGAGTGGGGCTGGGGGTGGGGGTCTCTCCCATTCTCAGCTCCCTTGGTAGGAGAGTGCTGGGGGGTGGAGATGTGCACTCACTTGTGGAGGGACTGACTGGTAAGTGAAGAGGGCTGGGAACCACGTTTGCGGCAGGTCACGCTCCAGCCAGACATAGTGCAGGGGTAGCTGTGACTCCAGCCCCGGGCAGCCACCCTGCTGGGGCGTGGCCCTGCGGGTTTCTAGACCTCTCCAAGACAACCATGCAGGGCCGTGTCCGAAGCCCAGGTTCAGCCACCCGCCTGCCGTCTGGCAGCCAAGGGAGAGGCTGACAGACCCGCAGCTGGCCTGGGTAGGGTGACCCAAGGCCAGGGCAGGAGATGCAACTGGACTACCCCACACTCATTCTCCTCCTGCCTCAGTGGCAGAACCAAGACCAGGGCCATGTCCCCAGCCGCTCACTGCCCAATCAGGCCGGCCTGGGCAAGGTGGGGGAGCCACAGGTGTGGGGGCACACGCCACCGCCCCCTCCTTCCTGCTGCCTGGAACATGGACGCAGTGGTAGGAGCTGCAGCTGTCCAGGACCGTGAGGTGAACTGGAGGGCGCAGGCAGAAGACCGCCCTGGGTAATGCTGACGCCACCAACTCAGACATTTATGGGAGTCACCTTGGCGTGTGTCAACCACAGCTGTTTTTTACGTAGTTTGAGAATTCCAGGCAGTCACACCTAATCTTCCTTGATACATCACCCAGTTCAGTCATATTTGAGATGATGACCAATTGGCCCAGAGAGGGGAAGTGATTTGCCCGAAGTCGTACAGTGAGTGTGTGGCAGGGTTGAGGCTGGATTCTGGGTGTGAGGATGATCCCAGAGTGCCCCTCTCGCCCACCGCCACCGTGCTCTGCGCTCTGCCACCCTCCAGGCTTACCTTGAACACACAATGGAAGGGAGGTCCCAGGCCGGCGTATACCTCCGGGGAGCTGTTGGACTTGACCTCGTAGTGGGTGAGGCTGCTGGTCCTGCGGAGATGGGACAGGGCCGCCGCCAGTCATCAGTGCAGGCTGGAGAGGCTGTGGCGTGGGCCTGCCTCCCCAGGCCCCAACCAACGGGCTTTCTCTGTGTCCCCCAGGGTGATATGTTTTGAAGGATTCTGAGGGTCAGTGGGAGTAGCTGCTGCCTTCAGTGAATGGTGTCTGCCTGGGCCTGGGCGGGCCTGGGCTGTGAGTTCGGTTATTTCTCATCCTGCTCCAGCCTCTGCCCAGGGGCACGGCTTCTCAGGATGGCTGCCGTGGGGGGTCCTGGCTTGCTCTGTGTTGGCTGCCATGCCCTCACTCCTCATCTGCTGTGAGTGCTCAGAGGACAGAGCCTGTTCCCCCTGGGGGGGCTGGGAGCACTGGAGGGGGTGGGGGTGAGCCGCCAGCCCTGCAGGGAAATCTTTTCTCACTGACAGTGTTCAGAATTGCTGGTGCCGGCCTGGTGGCTCATGCCTGGAGTACCAGCTACTTAGGAGACTGAGGTGGGAGGATCACTCGAGGCACTTGAGGCCAGGTGTTCAAGACCAGCCTGGGCAACAAAGCGAGACCCCTTTTCTAAAAAAAAAAATAAATTAGCTGGGTGTGGTGCCTTGTGCCTGTAGTCTCAGCTACTCAGGAGGCTGAGGAGGGAGGATGGCTTGAGCCCGGGAGGTTGAGGCTGTGGTAAGCTATGACTGTACTGCTGCACTCTAGCTTGGGTGACAGAGTGAAAACCTATCTTTAAAAAATAAAAAATTTTAAAATAAAGAGTCATTAGCTGGGCGTGGTCGCGTGTGCCTGTAGTTCCAGCTACTTGGAAGGCTGAGGCGGACGGATCACCTGAGCCCAGCAGATTGAGGCTGCGGTGGCCAGGAGCATGCCACTGCCCTCCAGCCTGGGCGACAGAGTGAGACTCAAAAAAATAAAAAAATTAAAAAAATAAAAATAATAAATAAATAAAGAGTTGCTGATGTGAGGTTATGGTGAGTAGACTGACCTGCAGCAAGGCTTATTCCTGGCAGTAAATCCTCTACAGACCTGCACCCACCTGTCACCTGTGCTGGGGACCCTACGGTCCGCGGACCCCCTGCTGCCCCTGCTGTGAGGCCCGGGTAGGCCTGTCTCCTTTCTCCACCCGCGGGTGACCTACTGGGGACACACCTGGCTCCATTTCACACCCAGTGCCGGCCAGGCCTTGTCAGGGCTGTCACCCTCCCACCCCCACCCCTCCAGGGCATCTCTCCTTTCCTCCTGTGGAGCCTGGCCCACCTGGTGAAGAGGACATCGGCCTCATATTTGAGGTGGAAGTGCAGGAGGGCTGTGTTGTCATCCTTGGTGCTGTCTTGTTCGTCACTGTCACTGCAGGAGAGGCAGGGGGATGTCAGGACTGAGGCAGGAGTGCGGGCTTACAGGGCAGGAGCACTGGACAGGCCAGTGTGGGGAGGGGATGTCCCGGGAGGAAGGGGCCAGGAGCAGGGGAATGAGAACGGTGGCCTTGCTGCCTCCAGGGGCTGAGGTGGGCCTGGGAGGGCTTCAGGGGGGCTAGGCACCGACTGGGGGGAGGAGGCTTGCCGGCTACCTGTCTACCACGCACCAGTCCCATGCTCCTGCCGGCCTTGGGAGGGAGCTGATGTGGGCAAGGCCGTCTGGGGATGCTGGGCAGGCAGTGAGACATGGGCAGCTGCATGAGCGCCAAGGGAACACTGCTGCCGTGGGCTGGGTGGGGTGACACATAGAGCCCAGGGGTCTTGTCACACGTGCTCCCTCCCACGTGAGCACCGAGGGCACCTGGGCCAATGGTCACAGACAGAAACAAGCGGTTTTGGCCTGTTCCGCACGATGCGCTTGTGCTCTTGGAAGGGGGCCTTCTCAGCCTGTAATCCCAGCACTTTGGGTGGCCGAGGTGAGTGGATTGCCTGAGCCTGCAGGTTCGAGACCAGCCCGGGCAACTTGATGAGAACTTGTCTCTACAATAAATAAAAAATTAGCCAGGTGTGGTAGAGTGCACCTGTATTTCCAGCTACTTGGAAGACTGAGGCTGAAGGATTGCTGGAGCCCAGCAGGTTGATGCTGGGGTGGCCATGAAGGTGCCACTGCACTCCAGCCTGGGCTATGGAGTGAGACTCCAACTCAAAAAAAAAAAAGGAAAGAGGCCTCCCCAGGACAGGCACATCATTAGGGACCAGTACGCTGCCAGCCGGGGCCCTCCTGCACGTGATAGATCCCAGCCCTGCCGCCCTGCCTCCCTGGATGGGCTGTGCTTCCTGAGTGAGGAGGCGCAGGCGGCCTGGGGACCCGTTTTGGCTGGGGTGTCCAACAGAGACTTGTCTAACCAGCGCGTCTAACAAGCTGGATTTGAGCACTTGGTTGGTGTCCGGGCTGTGCCTGTGACCTCTGACCCCTGCATGCTGGGGCTCTGTGCTGGGCCTGTCTGTTTCTCCCCTAGGTGAGGCTCTGGGCTGTGCATAAGGGTCCAGGTGGAGGAATCTATCTCTCCTTCCCACACAGAGTGGCTCGTGGATGACTGCCGTGTGTTTGCGACTGACATGGATGACTCGCAGTGCCCGAGGCAGACAGGCAGACCACAGAGTGAGAAAAGGCCTATAAGGATGGAAAGCTCTCTGAGGCGAGAGGTGACCAGGGCAGGAAGAGTCCGCGGGTGTAGGACATTAGTGTTCACTGCGAGTTGTGCTATTTACATGCTGTGTGTCGGCAGAGAACTCACTCAGCCTCTCTGGGCCTCGCCTTCTCAGCTCGAATTTAGGGGATGGAGAAGAATCCTGTCTCTGCTGGCCCTCGGGGCCCCGTGAGGCCTGCGTGAAACCCCACGTGTGCAGTGCTTACACCTGCAGAGTTCAAGGCCTGTCCCACACGGTTCCCCCCAAAAGTCAGGGGGCGTTGCTATCTGTCATCTGAGGATAAGGGACTGGACTATGGGGGCAGCAGGTGGCCCCCACTGGGGACAGAGCTTGGCTGTGGGGTCCAGTGAGCTGATGGTGGCGGGGAGCCAGCTGGGTGCAGGCGTGGCCCTGACCTGCCGGCCGCGAGCTGGATCTCCAGATGGTGCAGGAAGACTGACTTGCTGAACTCAAAATCCAGCCGGAACGCCACCTGCAAGGAAGCAATGTGTGTCTGGGTGCCGTGGGGCCAGCCAGGGTGCCCTGTGCTCACTGGGGGCCAGGGTGGGAACAGCTGGGGAGGGAGCCCTCGGCGCCCAGATGGGCTGAGCTTGGGCTGCGGAGGGACACGGCCAAAGACAGCCTGGGGCTTCCGGGTGAGGACCCCTGCCTGCCCCTTGCCCAGCGAAAGGCGAATGGGGGGCAGCAGGGCCCAGACCCTTCCTGCAGGGCTCCTGGGAGGCGGCCTCATGCTGGAGGGGCATGGCCATCACGCACCATGGGTCAGGGCCAGGCTGGTGTGAGTGGCCTCCCCCCTCCCCCCTTGATAGCAGGGGGAGCCCTGGTGGGGGAGGTCCAGAGGCACCCGCCTCGCCCAGCAGCCCCACTCTGCTGCCCTGTCCCCCGCTCGGGTGACACACGACCCTCCTGGCCTCAGCCTGCCTGCGGCATGATGGGGCTCGCGCAGATCCTTATGCTGTCACTCCCGATCCTTGGGAGCCTCCCCAGAAGCCCTCAGGGCCCCCCATAGCCCACACTCCTGGGCTGTCAGTGCCCCAACCCCCAAACGGCACCCTCCAAAATGGCACCCTCGGCTGGCCTCTTGTGAGAGTCTTTCTGGGGAGCCCCGATTGCCCCCCTTCCGCAGACCCGCCCCAGGAACGTGCTGCCCTCTGGCTGGCTCCTGCGGCTCCTCACTCTGACCCCCATCCCAGCACCTGGGCCTCCCAGAGTGCCTCTCCTCTGCCAGAACCTTCTGGGACTGCCCACGGCCCGGGGCTGGGGACCAGGTGCCTGCGGCCCAGCATCTCCCCTCACACCCGACCCCGTCACACGGTCTCAGGTGTCACAAAATGGTCGCTCTGCCCCCACCCCCACACGGTGGAAGCTGGAAACCAGGTGAGGACAGGGACCATGGAGTAGCCAAGCAGGGGGATGCAGTGGGGGGGGGTGTAGGGGGGGTCTCAGAGTTGAGGACCTGGGTGCTTTCTCAGGTGGGGGGCTCTCTAGGTCAGTTGAATGTCATTTCAAGGGAGAAAAAGCAAATACATGTGAGGCCACCTCGGGCCCCACCCTCCTTTTTGTCTACCGGCGCCCCGCCTGGCCTCCCCGGCTCCCTCCTTCCCCTTCCCCTGCCCGCGCCACCTTGGCCCTGGCCCGGAAGAAGGGGTAGCTGACGTTGCAGACTTTTCGGTGAGGCCTCCTCTCCTCGCCCAAGCACTCGATGCTCCCATCCGAGTCCTCCTGGGGATGCCACAGCACAGTCAGGGGGGTGGAGACCAGCCTGAGGTCTCCCTGCCCAGCCTCTCCCGGATCCACCCACCCCGACGCCCACGGAGGCCTGGAGTGCAGCCCCCACCTCAGCCCTGGCCGATGAGGGAGCCCCTTGGAGAGAAGGGAAGCCGCAGCTTGAGTCCCAGCATCTGGCCCGGACCACGCCCTCACCTTCTGGATGAGGCTGGCGAGCTGCAGGTTGACTGACTGTGAGATGTTGAGGACCGCCCCGTAGGCGTTCTCGCCCCTGTTCTCCAGCAGGGCCTCCACCGCCACCCGCCGGCGTGTGCTCTCCACGATGAAGACGGTGGCGTCGAAGGACAGCGCGAAGGCAGAGCAGCCCTGCGCCGGCCTCCTCAGCACCCGCTGGCAGTACTCCCTGCAGAGACGCGGGTCAGCGGGGTGGACACAGCCGGAGCCCAGGGCTGGGGGAGGGGGGGCCCCGGAATCAGCCGCCTCTGCTGCGGGAGCAGCCACGGAGGAGGGGGCACTGGCCAGCAGGGCGGACAGAGCTCGCCCTTCATAGGCCATGGCCTGCCCGCGCCCCAGGCCTTCCGCCATGCAGGCTGGCCTTCCTGTGGACCCAGGGCTCTTCTTGACCTCACTACTCAGGTAGTGCCACTGCATGGCTCATGTTTCCCTTTTGGCCATGGCCACCAGGAGGCTCAGAGCTAAATAGAGGAGACTGGAAACTGGGTAAGGACGAGGACCGTGGAATGTCCAAGAGGGGGGAGGTGGTGGAGGAGGAAGCGGTTGGGGGATCCCAGGGTCGGCCAGGGCGGAGAAGGGGCCGACTCACATGGCGGTGGGCAGGTCACTCCGGGCATCCAGCACGAGGTCGGGGACACAGTGCTCATCCTCGCTGCAGCCATTCCAGAAGGGCACCTGGAGAGGGAGAGCTGGGTAGGCACTGAACGGGGCCCTTGCCCCAGGCACATGGCCTCACCCGCCACGCCAGACATGCGCCCTCCATTCTCAGACCCCCCGGATCTGAGCTAAGCTGGCTGCACAGGTCCCCCCACTCGCCCGGCAGAGCAGCTCTGAGCTGAGTGGCAGGGCAGAAGGCTGTTCAAGAGGAAGGATGAACCTGTGCAAAGGCCCTGGGGCAGTCGTGGCAGGGTGAGTTGGGAGATGACAGGCAGCTCAGTGCTATAAGACTCTGGGTAGAGGAGAGGAGAGGGCAGGGCCAGGTTTATGGGGACTTGGGGTCATGCCTTATGGCTGACAGGAGTCATCGCTGCTCTAGGTGGGCGTGCCCTTCCTGACCTCTGTGCTGAGGGGGGCCCCCGGCTGCTGTGGGAGAATGGATGGGAAAGGTCGAGGCCAGAGGCAGGGAGGCCCCTGGAGGAGGCTGCCACAACATCCAGGCACGAGAGGGTGCCAGAGTCAGCACTGGCGGGTAAGGCGGGGACACAGTCGCGACCTCAGAGGTGTGATCAGGAGTGCCTGGTGGTCGTCAGGGCTGAGGGAGGATGGGCCTGGGGTGCTGGCCGGGGCTCTGTGTCAGGTGTCTGGAAGGACAGTCAGGCCGAGGAGTCCAGGAGTGCCCGTGGCCCATCGTGACCATCCCCGGCCCACCCAGGGGAGCTCAGCAGACAACTGGACTTTGGGGCCTGAAGCCGAGGGGCAGGGGCTGTCACCACCAAGAACCCAGCTCAGACGGGGCGGGGGGCAGGAACCGGTGCCACAGAGTCACGTGCATCCGAATCCTCCACTTTTCCTGGAAGACAACCTGCCCTCGCCCAGGGATGCCTGGGAAAGAGATACAGCTGGGGATGGACTTCCTGTGTCCCCATGCCCCAGGCCAAGGCGCATCCTGGGGAGTCCAAGTCTCCGCGGATTCACCCTGCCTGCCACACAGGGAAGGCGTGTGAGGACGACACAACAGATGTGACGATCCTGGGGAAGTGTTTGCCTGGCTGACCAAACGCAGTCCCTTCCTGATAAACAGCCCACGCTCTGCACTCTGGCCACGGGCTGCTCCCCAGAAACTGGACATTTGGGACGAGGGTGGGCCGGGCATGTGGTAGGGGTGGGAAGATGAGGACATGTCTAGCTTGCTGGCCAGAAATCTAGATGGACATGTGTCCTGGAGACAGCCACACAGTCCCCCCTGCGATGCCCGGTGTCCAGCAGCTTCCAGCCTGCCAGCCCAGATTCCGCCTCGGTAACATGCCGGCGTCTGGGAGTCACACCCATTCTCCCATCTCTGCACGTCTGAGTCCTGCCTGTCCTTCCAAATCCAGCTTAAAGGTGCCTCCTCCAGGAAGGCTTCTGCCCTGACACCTGATTCTCGACTCCATCCCTCTCGCCTGGCCGGTGGCCTCAGGCCTGTCATGGAGTCACCAGGTCACGGGGTGGGGGCGGGGGTGGTCGCCCTGCACATCGACCTATGCTGTGGAGTGAGCAACATGGACCCAGTGACTGTTGTGGAGACAGCAGTGTGCCCAGTCTGCCTCCTGCTCCCTAGAGGGGACCTGCCTTGCTGGTCCAGAGACAAGGCTGTGGGAGGTGGAGGCCTGGGGAAGGACGGGGCTTGGTCTGGGGAGGGGATGGGAGGCTGTGGGGGCATGGGCATGGGCGCATGGGTCAGAGGCATTGCTGTGGACACGCCGTCCTTTCACAGGGCTGGGACCCGGGGTTTCTGAGATCGTGTGCTGGGTGGCTCCTATCCCTCCCCAGACACAGCCCTGTGATGCACCCAGGGCTGTGTCAAGGGCGCTGTGGTGTGGCTGAAGGTGCTTCTTGCCCTTAAGGTCAGGTGTGAGCTCCTCCTGCTTACAGACACTGGCCATCGCCCACCACTTTCCGAGAACAAGTTTTCTAGACTGGCAGCAGCAGAGAGCCTGAGTGTTGGACACCAGCTCTCCCGATGTCCCCAGAGCCAGGAAGAAAAGATGCAGCTGAGGGGTGCTGCAGCCCATCAAGAGCCAGAAAAGCTTCTTTCTGGAATACTCAGGAGCCGTGCAGATCAGTTAGTCATTCAACAAGCAGACGGCCAGGCTCTAAGCGGCTGAGCCACTCTCTGGCCTTGAGTGTCCTGATGTAAAGGAGGGAGTGGGTGACTGGGACCTCAGGCCCTCTCTGGGAGTCCTCTCTCTCCCAGCACCACTCAGTGCTCCCCTGCACTGGGATGTGGGGACCTGGAATAGGAGAAG
The DNA here is from genome assembly GCF_000164805.1 of Carlito syrichta. Lineage (NCBI taxonomy): Eukaryota > Metazoa > Chordata > Mammalia > Primates > Tarsiidae > Carlito > Carlito syrichta. Next base: position 71,486 of record NW_007123144.1, read on the forward strand.
ACCTGGCCCTCACCCTTGGGAGCTGTGAATCTGGGGAGGGAGAGCCATGCTGCAGGCTTGCAGGGACCGGGGGACGTGAGGCAGGATTCCTCGGTCCCAGCATGCTCCGCTCTGGGCTTGGGGAGGTGATGGTGTGGGTGGGCACCGGGCACCCGCCCTGCCTGCCAGGACATACCGAGACCCTGAGGGCGGTGGGCCAGTCATCGTCCAGCGTGGGGCCATGCTCGGGGTCCTCCAGGACGTACTCCACTGAGAAGGCTACTGGTTTCACATAGTCAGCAGTGTCCTGGGGGGATGGGGCAGGGGTGACAGGGGGAAGCTACTTTCCGGGCCAGCCCCACGATGCCAAGAGAGACTTCTGTCACCCTGAGCAGGTGGGCAGTTCCCTGTTGCCCGGGATGTGTCCGAGGGTGGCCAGGGATCCTAGGGCAGTAAGGGCAAGGAGTGGCCATGGGGACTCACCTCAGGCCAGTCCACGGTGGCAGCTCCATGGACTCCCATCATCCAATGCCTCAACTCAGAGCCTGGCGGCCCCGCCTCAAGCCACCCTCTGCTCTGGCCAGTCACTACCACAGCCCATGAGTCATTCTCACCACCTGACCATGCCTCAGTCTCCCCACCCAAGCAGGGGACAGGCTGCAGGCACCATGACCAGGGCTTGGTCATGAAGCACTGATGCTTGGATACTCATGACCAGGACTGGCGCTCGGTGTGGATGAGGGTGTGCTGAGTGGCCTGAGCCCCACAGCCAGCCCTCCTGTGGCAGACAGCTCTCACACCTGAGCTTCCATTTCATCCCTGGGTCACTAGGACATGATGCTGCCCACGCCATCTCGGCCTCAGTGGATCCAAGCATTTCCACCAAGTCCTGGGAGGAGGATGCCCTCACCCATCAGAGGGGCCTTAACAGGCACAGGGACATCTCACGGCTGCCCTGCCCTCTGCCCTCTGCCCTCTAGCCACCAAGCAAACCCCCCTCCACCCCAGCTCCCCAGTCCAGAGCTGCACCAACTGGGGTTGGTGTTTCTGGATGGAGGAAGCACCCCCTCCTCTGCCTTAGCTGAAAACGGGGCACCAGGTGCTGCCCAGCCAGGGACCCCATGGCCACGCCCCTGCCAGGTTGGTCCTGTCTGCCTCCCAGCATGTCTGTCATTGCCCACCTCACCGGATGCCCACCTGTCCCTCCCCGTGGGCCCTGCCCACATCTCCTGAGACCTCTGAACCCACCCCCTCCTGTGGCGACTGAGGGCAGGGATGCTGGACTCTGGCAGGAGGGTCGGGGTGGAAGGCAGGGTGTCCGGGGGCCTCTTCTCTGGGCCTGATGTGGGATCAGGGGTGGCCATGTATGGAACACAGACCCCGGGGACACCGTGGGGCTCTCCCCTCCCCACACGGGGAGCTGCCCCCTCCCGGGAGGCCAGGCTCACCAGGACGTGGAAGTTGATCTGCTCACAGTGCTCCTGGCCGGAGGACAGCAGGACGGCTCTGTTGGTGAACCGGTCCCCGCCCTCATCCAGGTAGGCCCGCGGTGCATACCGCCGCTCGTCCATGGTGGCATTGTACCTGATGCCTGCAGCAGGAGAGGGCAGATCGCAGGTGGGGCCACATCCCCAAGATGGCCTGCCGCCTCCAGGAAGCCCCCAGGCTGGCCAGGGAAGAGCTGCTCCTCCCTCTCCCAAGACCCAGGGGGAGTGGGAAACTCCTACATGGAGAGCAGGGGAGGGTGATCAAGAAAGGAGGGAGCCTAAAGAGGAGGGGGCAGGGGGAGGAGAGAATTTCTGGAAGACACGGGGGTGGGGAAGGAACGCTGCAGAAGAGGAGAGGAGACAGGATGCTGGGACAGGATGGGGGACAAGAGGACGGGACAGATGAGGGGACAAGATGGGGGACAGAAGAGGGGACAGGATAAGGGATAGGACAGGGAAACAGACAAGGGAACAGATGAGGGAACAGGATGGGGGCAGATGAGGGTCACGACAGGGGGCAGGTGAGGGATCGTGGCTGGGGACAGGACTGTGGGACAGCATGGGGAGACAGATGGGGGGCCAGGGCATTGCCCATGGCATCAGCACCTCTCCGAAACCCCTCACCCCTGTCTCTCCCTGGCCCGGGTACCACCGCAGCCCCTGCCAGCTCTCACCCTGGAGAATGGCCAGCCCCTCCTCGGCTCTGCAAGCCTCTGCCTCTGTCTGGGGTTGAGGCCTGAAGCCCCCTCCCCTCAGTGAGGATGATCCTAGCTAGTTCCCGGAGAGGTCCAGCCCCTGCTCCTCACGCGCCAGCCTCAGGGCGGCCCAGGGAGGAGGGCACAGCCTCAGGCCCCCTGTCCTGTCTTCCCTGACCCTTGGCTGAGACGCCCCCTGCAGTCGCTATTTCCTGTACAGCTCAGTCAGGCTGGGAGCCGTGGTCATCACCTCCTGGGCCTGGTTGTCACAGGCAGGTGTCTGACCCCAGCCTTCATAGAAGTGACAGACCCTCAGAGGGACACTGGCTGCCACATGCATGCCTGCTCCTGGAGCTCCTGCCCCCAGGCCTCCCTGGCCGGGCCTCCTGGCCTCCACCCCACTTCTGGGCTCCCGGGTCTGACCCTCCTCCTGCATCCAGGTGGACTTTGGAGCTCCGGCCCCCCAAACTGCTCCTTGGCCCTCCATCACATTCCCAGCCAGGCTCTGTACCAGCCTGGTCCCTTCCCCATCCCACTCTGGCTGGTCACCCCCTTGCTGCCATCCTCGCCTTGCACGGTCCCCTGTGCCCCTGGGAACAAGGACATTGAGTGGGACCCAGCCATCATCAAGGTGGCTTGAGGGCAGCTGAGCACTTGGCGCCCAGGTTTGGACACAAAGTCCAGGGACAGGAGGGGTGGGGGTGGGGCCTGGTTACCGACAGTTGCCGTCTGGAAGTGGGGGGCCAGGAAGACTGGCGAGAAGCACAGGAAGGCTGCCAGGCAGGTGGCGTCCCTGCCGCCACGCCTGCAGTCCCGGTGGAAGACGTTGATCCTGGGCGGCTCGAAGCGAAGGCTGGCATGGACCCGCACTACGGGCCGGGACCTGCGGTTGGGGCCAGCACGGGGGAGTGAGCGTGGGAGAGGGTGGATCAGGATGCAAGACCACCCTGGAGGGTGGGGTTGGGGCAGAAGGGGCTCCTGTCATCACAGGACAAGCCAGAGCGCAGGGGGAGGACCGGGAGAAGATCTTGCAGCTTGGAGGCTGCCTTCCTCACCCTCTTGGGCCTGCTAGCCCGAGACTATCTGACTTCCTTACCCTCCTCACCTCTGTGCCAGTGGCCCCAGCCCTGGGTGACCTCAGAGCCACTGAAGAGTTCTGAGAAATCCTGCCCTGGCTGTAGGTTAGAACCATCTAAGAGCTCTCAGAAATGCTGTTCTGCCTGCTGGATGTGGTGGCTCACGCCTGTAATCCCAGTGCTTTGGGATTCTGAGGTGGGAGGATCATTAGCGGCCAGGAGCTCAAGATCGGCCTGGCCAACATAGTGAGACCCTGTCTTCATTAAAAGAAAAAAAAAGTCAGGTGTGGTGGCTCATGCCTGTAATCCCAGCACTTTGAGAGGTGGAAGCAAGAGTCCAGGAGTTCAAGACCATCCTGGACAACCTGACAAGACCTCGTCTCTACAATAAATCAAAAAACTAGCTGGGCATGGGGGTGCACACCTGCAGTTCCAGCTACTTGGGAGGCAGAGGCGGAAGGATCACCTAAGCCCAGCAGGTTGAGACTGTGAAGGCCGTGAGCATGCCACTGCACTCCAGCCTGGGCGACAGAGTGAGACCCCTGACTCCAAAAAAAAAAAATCCCACGGCCTCTGCTGTCCCTCAGGCAGGGAAGTCAGCACCAATGTGAGCCTGCTCCCAGCCGTGTCCCTCAAGTCCCCCCACACTGGCACAGCCCCTGGGATTGTGCTGAGACACAGGCCCTGATGGGATGTGCTGGTGAGGGTCCCGCAGCTGCGGGCCCTCCGGTGGTGCTGCCGCCATGGGTGCTGTGGAGCTGGGCATGAGGGCTCGGGGTACAGTGCACAGCCAGGGCCCCCTGCAGGGTGCCACCCACCCAGCCACTCATCTGCAGGCAGGGGACACAGACTTTCCCTCATGGCGGTCTAAGTCATACACAGTCAGGAAAGGCACCACTTGTCTCTTCCAACCATGAAGTTATAGAAAGAGAGACAGGAGCCGTGTTCCCTGGACATGTCATTTCTCCATGTGAATGTCAGTGTGAGGGCGGGGCGCCCTGTGCTGTGGGTGAACAGTGGATTTGATCCTGGCTCCCTTGTCCCTCCCTGGCCCCAGGCAGGTCACATGACCTCTCCAATGGGGGTTGTGAGGATTGAAGGAGGCATGAGAAGCCCTGACTGGGCAGAGCGCTGTATCAACACGCCAGGCCACACCCAACGTCCTCCGCTGTGGTTGTCCGCTGGAATGTTCTGGGAGCTTTAAGCCTCACTGTGGCCCAGCTCTCCCACCAAATTCTGTTTCGGTGGGTCTAGGCAAAGCCCAGGTAAAAGCACTTGGGGTTGTCCTTGCGGGTTGAGAACAAGGGTTTGCTATAAAGCCCCCAGAGGCCTGGCCTACATGGGTAGCACGTGGGTCTCAACTCTGAAGCTCGAGCCTGTGGGAACCCTTCCTTGCAACCCGATTCTCTGGGGGTAAGTGTACAGCTGTTTCTTGTTTCCCATCCAGAAGTTCGTGCCACCTGACAGGCCTGCTTGGCTCTGTCTACCCCAGCCCTGGTCCTGCCTGGTTTTCTTAGCTGGAACGAAAGTAGTAAGGAAATTCCCAGGCCACTTGAGCCCAGGCTGCCACTGCCACTGCTACCAAAGACCTAAAGGTCTGCAGAAACACTGGCTTCCCGGGGCTGCCTGGAGGACCGGGGACCCCCAGGAGTGTGGGACTATGAACGCTTGGGCCATGGCAAGCGGGGAACGTGAAGGAGCCACATGAAGTCTGCAGCTCTCCTTTGGCCCTTATGACAGACAAGAGGTGTGGAAGTGCCAGGCAAAGGCTGCGTGCTGGGGAGGCGGCTGGCTGGGGTCTGCCCCCTTTGCCCCAGCTCCTGGAGTTGTGAACCCCTTGCCCAAAGCATCCAACACCAGCTTTCGCCTCAGCCCTCTCTAAGAATTGCATGAAGATATGTCCCCGTGGGATTGCATCTCCCTGCGGACTGGCATGATCTTGTTCATTCTCTCTGTGAAGTCGGATTTCTGTTGAACTATTTTTAAAGTTGTATGAAAAATATGGCTGCACTTATATAAAACTGTAAGCAGGTGGGGAGGCTGGCAGGAAGTGTGCCAAAACATAGACAGTGGCAACCGTGGACGCTGAGTGAGTTTTTCTATTTCACAGATTTTCCTATTTTTTTTTTTTAGAGATGGGGGTCTCACTCTGACTTGCTGTGCTATGTGTGTGGGGGTGCCACCGTACCTTCACATATATTTGAACTCTACTGTAATAAAAAGTTGAAAACATATATAATGTTGTTGTTTTTTGAGACAGGGTCTTGCTCTGTGTCCCGGGCTAGAGTGCAGTGGCATGATTACAGCTCACTGCAGCCTCAACCTCCTGGGCTCAGCCATCCTCCCATCTCAGCCTCCCAAGTAGCTGGGACTACAGGTGCATACTACCACACGCAGCTGTTTAAAAATTTTTTATAGAGATAGGGTCTCACTATATTGCCCAGGCTGGCCTGGAACTCCTGGCCTCAAGCAATCCTCTCACCTCGGCCTCCAGAGTAGCTGGGACTACAGGTGCATGCCACCACACCTAGCTATTTTAACAAATTTTTTTGGTAGAGAAGTGGTCTCACTATGTTGCCCAGGTTGGCCTCAAGTGATCCTCTCTCCTCAGCCTCCCAAGGTGCTGGATTTAAGACATGAACCGAGCCAGGCTCGGTGGCTCAACCTGTAATCCCGCATCTTTGGGAGGCTGAGGTGAGTGGATTGCCTGAGCCCGGGGGTTCGAGACCCTCCTGGGCAACTTGGCAAGACCTCATCTCTACAATAAATCAAAAAAT
>NW_007123144.1:77519-78405 GCF_000164805.1 Carlito syrichta
AAAAAAAAAAAAAAAAAAAAAAGACATGAACCACTGTGCCCAAACTATTTCACAAATTTTCTTTAAGTTATTGTATTTATGATGAAAAACATCTCATCAATATGCGCTCTGTGAGAGCGGGGAAGGGGCTTGTACCCTAGGAGAGGTATGCTCTCTGTGGGGGGGAGAGGGGCGTGAACCCTAGGGGAGGTGTGGCGCGGGGTGGGGCAGCCCTAAGGGGTGGGTACAATCCGGAGCCCTAGGGAGAACCTCTTTGGAACCATCCAAAAGCATCCTCAGCTCAAAGCTGTTTCCTCCACTGAAAAAAGCTCAAAAATTTTGGGCTTAAAAAGTAGCCAACGCGTGGTAAAATATACAGGCTTTTAGAAAACACTAAAAGGCCCTGAAAAAAGGGACCGCAAAGTCTGAGGGCTCTGCAGGAACGTGTGCTAGTCAACACCCCTCCAGCTGGGACAAGGAAGGTCCTCGCTGGTGACAATGTGTTCAGTGTCCTGCAGGTGGCCTGAGCCCTGAAGTGGAGGAAGTGCCCGAGGGGCCAGAACCTCTGGGATCAGTCCTAGGAGGCTTTGGGGCAGGACCCCGAGGTCACTTGCGGTGGCTCCGCGGAGGGAGACTTGTAACTAAGCTGAGGTAAAGACAGGGCGGGCCGCTGACGACGGGGAATCGCGGGGGCCACCTTCACACCCTGCAGCATCGCGACCCCTGGGGGGCCCAGAGACATGAACAGGAAAACCAACCACAGAATCACGGCGTTGCCCAGGGCGCCCACCGCCAGGTCAACAAGCCCATCCTCGTTGAGGTCCAGCTGCCCGTGGATGCTGCAGCCGAAATACTGGAGTCCAGGGGCCAGCGTGGTCGCGGCGACTCTCTGCGGGGCGGGAGGAGG
>NW_007123144.1:78815-81477 GCF_000164805.1 Carlito syrichta
GGGGCATACACACTGTGAGGGCGGGAGGGGGCACTAGGAGAGGTTTGCGCTCTGTGAGAGCGGGGGGACGGGGCGTGTACCCTAGGGGCGGGGCGGCGCGGGGTGGGGCAGCCCTAGGGAGAACCTCTTTGGAACCATCCAAAAGCATCCTCAGCTCAAAGCTGTTTCCTCCGCTGGCCTGTCACGGACCTGAAATTCCTGCCACCGAAGTCCTTCTTATGTCTTAAAATCTCGTGTCTTAAAAGCGTCCCCATCACGTGCATATTACCTGGTAGGTCACCCACTGCCTGTCCAATGTCGGGCTGTTTCTTAGACTTGCTCACTGATGAAAAGTGTGGGCAGATGTGATAACCCTGGGGTACCGGGACAGGGCTGGTCGACTGGAGGTGAGCTAGGTTTCCAGCGCCAGGTGATTCCGGGAGGAGCAGCCCCGGCGGGGGCCCTGCCCTTGCAGACAGGTGCTCCCAGGTGGGGGGGCAGGGCTCTACCTGGGCTGTGCCCCGGGTTGTGAGGGAGGATAAAGGTTGGCAGGGCGAGGGTGCCAGAGGGACAGGAGGTCCTGTGAGTAAAAAGTGCCCATCTCGACCTGAGGCAAGCACAGCTAGGGCAGGGTGGAACCTGTCCTGTGTGAGAGCACAAAAGAAAACCTGGAACTACAGGGCACACGTCACCCACTTATGCTCCGTCTGTGTCCCAGGAGGCTGACCTGGACCCCTCGGTCCCATCTATGCTCCGTCCGTGTCCTGGGAGCTTGATCTGACCCTATACTCCCACCCAAGCTCCGTCCCTGTCCCAGGAGCCTGGCCTGGACCTTAGTCCCATCCGCACTCTGTCCATGTCCTGGGAGCCTGACCTGCTTAGGCTTCTTTAGGAGGCCGCCTCTGAAGCCATGGAAGATGTAGATGGCGCCCCTGTGGCTGTCCTCCAGAGGGGCCCCCACCACCACGTCGTTGTAGGAGTCCTGATTGAGGTCTCGAACAGAGGCGATGGAGGCCCCAAACCGGGCGTTCTGGTGATTCTGGGAATCCCTCAGCGTGCCGTTATACACAAACCGGTTCTGCAAGTCCGGGCAGGACCAGCTTGGACCTCCGCCTGCTGCCAAGCAAGTGTCTACTCCCAGTCCCAACTTCCCCAGACCCCGCTCAGGCCACAGGAGCCCAGAGACAGGAGGGTCCCTTGCCCCTGGCTGGCTCCAGCAGGCAGGCCATGGCCCCTCTGGCCACCCACCTCCCTCGAGGGTAGCTGAACTGGTCAGAGTCCGGGCCACCCAACGCTGGCAGCAGCACCAGCCTACCTGTCTCAGGTCGTAGACGTACACTCGGCCCCGCTCCCGGCCCTCACTGAAGTACATGGGCGCACCCACCAGCAGGACGTCGGTCATGCCGTCGCTGTCTGTGTCCACTGAGGTGATCTCACTTCCAAAGTAGGAGCCTATCTGTGACATGTGAGAGGCGAGGAGTAGACCGGCGCCTGGACTCGTGGTCCCAAGCCACTGACTGTCCTGGGACTCTGAATTTGTGGTGAACTGACAGCCTCCCTCCCCAGGCGCACCCCCCCAGACCCTCCCTCCCTTATCTCCTCTCCTCTTACAGCCCACTCGGGCCTGTTTGTCCCTCTCTTCCTCCCTTTGTCCTTCTGTTGCTTGTCCCCCACTCTTCCTTCTTTCCATTGTTTAATTTTATTGGTGGCCATTTGTTTTGCTTGTAAGTTAGATGATATATCAGAAAAAAAAAAAGAAAAAGTGGATATATAAAGAAGAAAACAAGTCACCCAGAGTTCCAGTGTTCACACAGAATGACCACAAATGTTCTAGTGCACTTTCCTCTAGTCTTTATTCCTGAGGTGTGTGCCCTGTTTGTGTGTGTGTTTGTATGTTTTTATTTTTACAAATTGGGATCATATGTAGTTTGTACACTGACTTTTTTTTTTTTTTTAGAAAGTAGGATTTATTGAGAGGACAGAAGAGCTCCCAGAGCAGGAGCAGACTCGAGGGGGTTGCCCATGATATTTTAATAAGATCACGAGCATTCCTCCATGACCTGTTAGGTCTCTTTGACTACACAATCACTGGGGATGCTATGATACTCCAAATTATGTACGTGTCATGATGTATTTAACCTGTCCTTTATTGCAGGACAGTTAGCTTGTTCCCAGGTTTAAAAAAATGTTTTAAAAAAGTTTTAGTAGAGATGGGAGTCTTGCTATGCTGCTCAGGCTAGTCTTGAACTCCTGGCCTCAATCTATCTCCCTGACCAGGCTTGGTGGCTCAGCCTGTAATCCCAGCACTTTGGGAGGCCGAGGAGAGTGGATTGCCTGAACCGGCGGGTTCAAGACTAGCCTGGGCAACTTGGCGAGACCTCATCTCTACAATAGCTAAAAAATTAGCTGGGTGCGGTAGCACGCACCTGTAGTTCCGGCTACTTGGAAGGCTGAGGTGGAAGGATCGCCGGAGCCTAGTGGGTCGACTCTGGGGTGGCCGTGAGCGTGCCACTGCACTCTAGCCTGGGCGACGGAGTGAGGCTCAAACTCAAACTCAAAAAAAAAAAAAAAGAAAAATCTACCCTCCTCGGCTTCCCAAAGTGCTGGGATTATAGGCATGAGCCGCCATGCCCAGCCTGTTTCCAGTTGTTTTTTTGTTTTTTTTTTGAGTTGGAGTCTCACT
>NW_007123144.1:81713-87596 GCF_000164805.1 Carlito syrichta
TGCCCAGGCGGGTCTTGAACCCGAGGGCTCAGGCAATCCACTCACCTCAACCTCCCAAAGTGCGGGATTACAGGTTGAGCCACCAAGCCCAGCTGTTTCCAGTTTTTAATGGTACAAATCACTCTGCGATTAGTGTCTTGGGGATGAGTTGTGAATTCTCACTGCATCTGAGCACTGGCAGTGTCCCTTCCAGCCTGGGCTCAGGGCTCCCCATGTGGGTGGGGGCATTGTCCACCCGCTCCACCTCTCTCACCTGTAGACCCATCAGCAAGCTCCACTTGGGTGTGCCATACCCTACTGCTCCCCACCACCTCTTCCCCAGGCGAGACACCTTCCAAAGGGCCTTCACCTCCAACTGGTCCCCCAGCCCACCTGAGTGGCCTCTCATAGCTGGGCTTGCTGTTTTTTTTTTTTTTTTTTTTTGAGTAGGGGTCTCACTCTATTGCCCAGGCTGGAATGCAGTGGCATGATCACAGCTCACTGCAGCCTTGACCTCCTAGGATATGGCGTCCTCCCGCCTCAGCCTCCTGAGTAGCTGGGACTACAGGTGTGCGTCACTACACCGAGTGAATTTTTAAATTTTTATTTTTGTAAAGACGAGGTCTCGCTTTGTTCCCCTCCTGCCTTGGCCTCCCAAAGTGCTGGGATTACAGGTATGAGCCACTGCGCCTGGCTGCTTCCTCACTTTAGGAATGAAGTCTAGATTCTTAGCATGGCCCTGCTGGACCAACCCCTGCCCCCGACACAGTGTTCCTGGCTCCTACTAGACCCAGTGACTTCTCTTTTCCAAAAGCCCCAGACCCTAGCTGGGCTCTGGCCTCACCTGTGTGCAAGCTTTCCCCTTGTCTGCACTCCTCTCCTGCCCCCCAGATAATGCCACCCCATGGCTTGAGCTGAAGCTGCCTCCAACTCCCCCATTCCGCCCCCCTCCTCCATGTGCCACCACCAGGCCATCAGCCTCCACCAACTCCTCACCCTTGCTCCCCCTGCTGTCCCTGCTTCCTCCCTGGGAAGCCTCATGGGCTGGTACCAAGCCTGCTGTGCTCTGGGACTGGGTACTGTGCCTCGTACACAGAAGCTTCTTAATAAGTGCTCACTGGATTGCTGAGTTGCTTAGAAAAGGAAAGGGTGCCCATCCATGGACAGGCCTTGAGTGAGAGCCCCGTGGTCTTGGGCAACTCAGGGGCCCATGTGGCTTAGGAGAGAGCATCCTCATCTTACAGGGAAGGAATGGAACTCAAGGGACCGCTTGCTCTTAAGATTCTGCCTCGATTCCCCAAAGAGCTGGCCCTGGGTGTGTGGGCAGGTGGGGTGGAGGCTGAGGGCAGGGCCCTGTGGGTGGGTGGGGCAGAGGCCGAGGGCAGGGTCCCTGGCACCCATGTGGCAGGAGGAGGAAGAACAGTACTGCAGAAAGAGAGATTTAGGTTAGACTCCACGTGGAGCAGCCTCTCATGGTGACAGGTCCAGGGAGGCCATCCCCAGGCCCAGGAGGGCCAGCAGAGAACAGGAACCACAGAGAAGGGGGTCGGGCTCACGTGGCCTCGGGGCCATAGATGTGGCTGGGCAGGAGGAGCCAGGCCGGGTTTTGGGGTCATTGAGGTCAGGGGTGGCACCCTGCAGGGAGCCCCACCCCAAGACCTGGGTTCTCCACCCGACCCAGCCATGAATCTGCCATAGGATTCTGGAAAAGCCACGTTTCTTCCTAGGACCCCCATTCTCCCAAGTGATCAAAGTGACTGGATTGGAATCCGCTTTTCCCCCAGGGACCCTGATCACAGCCTTCCAGGAGGCACTCCTCCCCATCCCACACAGTCTGGTGAGCGGTACTGTCTGAGGGCCAACCATGCCCAGTGGGCCCATGGCACTGGCAGCATTCCCACACCATGTTACCATTCCAGGAAAAGGGAAGACGTGGAGCCCTAGTGACCCAGGGGCCTTCCATGGCCAGAGGCATGATGGTTGGCTCAAGGCAGGGGACTGGCCTTCATAGTGGCCAACCCGTGCTCCGTGTTCTGGCCCTCCCTGTGCCCACCTCCTTGCCCCCTCCCTTACCTGCTCACCCCGCAGGGCCTGGTGGATGGTGAGGCTGCGGTTGCTGTGCATAGTGAACAGGATGACTTTGCCCGTGTGGTTGAACCGGGGGGCTCCGGCCACGTACACCCGCCCCTGCCTGGAGGACACGACCGAGGTGACTGTGTACCCTGCCGCAGGAGGAAACAGGCTGGTCTCTGGCACCATGTCCTCGGCAGGCCTGGCTGGGCCTCATGCGTGGCTGGGTCGTGCAGGACAGACCGTGACCGGGAGGGTTCAGGGTTGCTGAGCAGATGCGGTCACGCAGGCCATGATTCCAGGGCAGCTGGGAAGGCCTTTGGGGGGCAGGGCCCAGGGGGCGTCACGAGAAGGACTCACGCCCCCCCATGCCTGCAGGGGATGCCACTGACTGGGAGTGTACACCCCTTCTTCCCCCTCCAGAGCCTGGGAGCTCACTGCAGTTAAAACCGGGCAGACATCGTTTCCCCTCTCCCCAGTCTCTGCTCCCAGGGACTACTTGTGTCCTTCATGACCATGAACCACGTGACATGGCCCTGACTGCTGCTTGGTAGTGGAAGGAATAGCTCTGCTCCAGGTGTCTCATGGGGTCTTAGGGGTTCTGGCAGTCTCAGAGCTTTGTGGGCTCAAAGGAGAAGGCTTCCAGGCTCCTCTTGGGCCCCACAGCAGACGCCAGGGAGAAGGGGATGGCCCCTGGGCTCTTCTGGAGAGGCTGCCATGTGTGGTCCTGGCGTGGCTGCACCTGATCACAGGAGTCTTGGGTCAGCCACCCGGGGTAGGCAGGAGTGCATGGCGCCTGCAGGCAGCACTCCCAAAAGCAGAGGCCCCCAGGTGTGTAAAGGCTACGGCACCCCAGCGCCCCACTTTCTGCCAGACAATCTTGGATACTAAACCTAAATTTTATTTCTTTTTATTTATTTTTTTCTTGAGTCAGGCTTTCTGTCCCTCAGGCTGGAGTGTAGTGGCACAGTCATGGACACCACAGCCTTGGCCTCCTGGGATCAGGCGATCCATTTCAGCCTCCCCAGTAGCTGGGACAACAGGACTACAGGTGCACACGATCATGCCCAGCTAATTTTTAAAAAATTTTTATTTTTTGCAGAGATGAGGTCTCGCCATGTTGTCCAGGCTGGTTTCCAACTCCTGGGCTCTACCAGTCCTCCTGCCTTGGCCTCCCAAAGTGCTGCGATTATAGGTATGAGCCGCCATGCCTGGCCTGGAGCTCAGATTTTAAATGGGTTTTGGGCCCTGTCAACAGTTCCTGAACTGTTTCTGGGGAACTGACATCTCCTGCCATGTATGGATGCGTCTGTGTGCATGGGTGTCTATTGGGGTAACACTGTCACTTGGGACCTGCCGGCCACTTCCAGAGTGGCTGGCTACAGGGCAAACACAGGAGTTGACCCAGTGGTGGAGTGGGAGGACAGACAACTCTGGCTCCAGGTGTGTCACTTTTGACTCTTGATGATGCATCCTGGGAAGCGGGCTCAGGAGGTCTGGGAGAGCAGGGCCTCAGATGGGGGAGCTGATATGGTCGTGCACAGCCACAAACAAACAGAGCAGGGGTGGGGTTGTCCTCATGGGTGGGGCCAAGCTTTCTCCTGTGTTGAGCCCATGGCACAGCTGAACTGCTCTCAGGGGGCCTTGGGTTCTGGGCTGCCTGGGTGCGGGGGGAGAAAATATGGGGAGGGGCTGGGCCTGGGTCCCAGGAGTGGGTGGGGACCTCCGAGCTCCTAGAGCTGCCTGCCTCCCAGGAGGCTATGCCTTGGGTTCCCTGAGGGGCTGTTCTGAAGTCGGATTGGCCTCCCCAAAGGCCTGGTAAGAAGACAGAGCCAGGGCCTGAAGTCTACACCTCACCATCCTCCCAGCCTCCTTCCCCGCAGCTGCCCTCTTGCTGGATAGCAGCTGCCCTCTCGCTGGCCCAGCCTCCTTCCCCCCAGCTGCCCTCTCGCTGGATAGTCGGGAAGAATCTTCCAGCAGGGATCTCTGCCCCTGACACTGCTCTCCCAGAGGATCTCCCGGAGAGACTCCCAGAGGGAAGAGGGGGAGAGACGACACTCCCCAGGACTCTTCAAGGCGGTGACTGTGTTAAGGCACGACAGGCCTCTTGAGTGTCTGTCAGTCATGTTCTACCCCATTGGCTTTCTGGGAGGAGAAGGAGACTGACTTTGCTGGGCTAGGGGATGTTCACCCTGCTGTGTCCTCACTTAACTACCTTCAATAGCTTCCCACTGCCAGCATGAAAAATGTGAACCTCTCAACCTGGCACTGGAAGCCACCTGCTGCAGCTGTCCTAACCTGCTTTCCCCTCCCTGCCCCCTCCCCCTGCTCCAGCCTCGTGGGTCCATTTCCTGGGCCCTGAAATCCCCTGGCATCCCCCACCTCACTCCTTTGCTTGGCCTTCTGGCTTATTCAAAACTTGCCCTGCTGCAGGGACCTGGGAGACTGCCCTGAGCAGGCAGCTCTGGACCACAACCACCCACGTGGCTTCACACTCACTTGGAAATAGCCCCAGGGGAACTTGGGACATGTGGATGTGATCTGCTTTGCTATTTGTTTTTAATTTTCTTATTTATTTATTTATTTTAGAGACAGGCTCTCGCTCTGTCACCCAGGCTGGAGTGCAGTGGTGCAGTCATAGTTCATTGCAGCCTCGACCTCCTGGGCTCAGGTGAGCCTCCTGCCTGGAACTACAGGTGCACATGACCACGCCCTGCTAATTTTTCTTGCTATATTGTTCAGGATGGTCTTGAACTCCTGGGCTCCAGCGATCCTCCTACCTTGGCCTCCCAAAGAGCTAGGATTACAGTCGTGAGCCACTATGCTGTCCTTGCCTTGCTATTTTAGTGCCTCATGGCAGTGTGTCTCCGCCTCTCCCTCGGTTTCCTGACTTCCAGCACCGTGCTGCACACTTGGAAGCCCCACCAAGCCTGCAGTATCTTAGTGGGGAGTGCTGGCTTCGTTCTCCCCTGTCCTTCCTGGACCCCTCAACAGGGTCTGATGGCCCTCTAAACTCTGCCAAGGCAAGGACCCAGTCTTTCCCTGCTCCTGCTCTGAGCTCCTGGCTGGCTCCTTTGTGTTAGCACAACTGTGCCTGGAGCAGCCCGAGGGCGGGCTGTGTCCTGACCACACTGGTGCCTCAACCACAGGTACCCTTCTGGCCTCTGGGCTCCACACATGTGAACTGAGTGGGACCCAGGCCCTGGGGACCTATGCCTGGACTCTTAGGACAGTCCTGACATTGTGCCCTGTCATCAGGAGGGTCCCAAGGTTGGGATGGAAAATGGGGTCCCCCATGAGGGCTGTGTCCAGGCAGGGCATGTGTCTGAGAGCTGAGGATGAGGGCAGGAGGGGATGGAGTGTCAGCGGAAGGTCAGACACATGTAGGAGAGGGTCCTGGAGTCACTCATGACAAGTAACTTCTCAGGGAGTGGGCATGGTCCAGAAATCCAGAAAGGCCTCACAGCTGGGACCTCTCACCACCCGATCAAAAGACTCGATCCTGCGGTCCTAGGTGTCCTCCAAAGCCCTGGGCGTCCCCCTCCCCAGTGCTCAGTGGCCATGGCCTGTGCCAGGTTGTGAACATGGCTAAAAACCAGCAGGCTTCTGTGCCTGCGCTGACTCTGCAGGAGCTAGGCAGGCTGGGGGCTGAAACCGAGCCAGGCCCTGAAGCCTCAAGACACACCCACAGCGGACCCAGAATCTAGAAATATCCTGGGAGCACATTTAGGACAGGGAGCTGCGGTGTTCATTCTCCCGTGAATGGAGAGCCCGTCACACGGGGCCAGGCCAGGCGTGGGGAGACCGCTGGAAGGAAGCTGTCCCTGGGAGCCC
>NW_007123144.1:88131-93817 GCF_000164805.1 Carlito syrichta
CGGCTCCGTTCCAGTCGTAGGCGCCCACGGCGCCCAGCAGAACCCCGTCCTGGCGTGGAGAGGAACACGTATCGGTCCCTGTCCCTGGGCCCTGCCTGAGCCTGGCCAGGCCCTGCGACCCGAGCGCCGGCCGCCCCCGGCCCCTCCCGGGCCCGTCGTTCAGCCGGTCTTCCGGCCCGTCTCTTGCTTGGGAACGAGCCAAGAAGATCTGCTTGTTTGGAGACGGGACCTCATTCCATCGCCCAGGTTAGAGCGCAGTGGCCCTGCCATGGCTACCACAGCCTCCACCTTCTGGGCTCAGACTATCCTCCTGCCTCAGCCTCCTGAGAAGCTGGGACTACAGGCACGTGCCACCAGGTCCAGCTAATTTTTAAACCTTGTAGAGACAGGGTCTCACTATGTTGCCCAGGCTGGTCTCTGGGCAGCTCCTGTCTTCAAGCATTCCTATGCCTGTCTCCCAAAGTACTGAGATTACAGGTGTGCATTCTTACACTTGGCTAATTCTTGCATTTTTAGTGGAGATGGCTCTTGCTCTGTTATCCAGGCTCTGACGTTGAGCTTTTAAAGGACAAGCAGGCAAAGGCTCCCTCTCTCCCACTGAACCTTCCCTGTTGACTGAGCACCAGGGTCTCAGCGGGGTCTAAAGAGCAAGGTGGACTTTGTCTAAGGGCTTAAGGGCCTGACCCTCCAGAGGCAGAGCTGACTGTTCAGGCGGAACGTTTCTCAGCTATAAGTAGGCTGGTGTTGGAGAGTTCCACTTGGCTACGTTCTAACTAGCCTTCTTCCTCCTGTTCCAGCCTCCGCCTAGGAGGCTCTGACCGCCTGTCAGGGCCAGCAGCAGAGACAGGGACTCAAATGCTCGTTGTCCACAAAGCCGCTGCCAGCTCCCCGCATGGCCGTGCCCCTTCTCTGTGGAGTTCTGTGTCACCCATCCACACATCTGGGCCCATGGAGGCCTGAAGCCGGGAGGACGGGTGTTATCTGCCCTCCGCAGCTGAGGTTCAGAGAGGGAAGGACTTGGCCCAGATCTCACCGCATGTCAGAGGCAGGGCTGGGGCTTCGACCAGACAGGTGGGCAGGACAGAGAACATCCACCTGTCTCCCCAAAACCTGGTGTGGACCTTGCTTCCAATTCCGACCCGGACTTTCTCCAGGGAGGAGAGCACCACGGGGCCCTGCCTGCTGCTTTTCGTCCCTCCCTCCTTCCTTCCTCCTTCCTCCCTCCCACCTTCCTTCCCTCCTTTCTTCCTTCTTACCCTCTTTCCTCCCTCCCTCCCTCCTTCCCTTCCTCCTTCCTTCTTCCTCCCTCCTCTCCTCCCTCCCTCCCTCTCTCCTTTCCTTCCTTCCTTCTCTCCCTCCCTCCACCTGCTGAGTCCTAGTTTATAACTGTAGACCAGGCTTCTTCATGGGGGGCTTTGCGGAGGGCAGGGAGCCTCTGCAGTGTCCTGAGTGGGGCTGGCTGGCTATAGGAGACCCCTCAGGCAACCCTCCCTCCCTCAGTGGGCTTTGGGAATCCTCTTGGGGCGATTGCTCTCTCACCTTAACTATTTGAACCCAGGCCGCAGCTGATGTGCTGGGCCCTCACAGGAGGTCCCTTTCCAGGAGTGGGCTTGTTGAGGCCAGGGAGGCCACCCTGGCACAGGGGACTCCAGGGAGGGGGCAGCAGTGAAGGCCCCCAATGCCAGCCCTGTCTTTTTCCAGATGCGAGAGCCCAGACATTTTGGATTTGGAAAAAATCTGGGAAGGCGGGGCAGAAAAAGATGGCCAAAGCCTTGCCAGGACAGTGGGTGTGTGGGCGCAGCTGGAGACCAACAGCAGCATGCCAGGGGCCGTGGGCCGTGCTCTGAGGCTGGGAGGACCCTGATTTAGGGTCTCCTTTCCCACGGGCTGCAAGGCTCCAGCAGATGTCACAGGGCGTGCCTGGTGGCCCCGTGCAGGTGGGCCCTCCCACAGGCTGGTGTTCCTGGCAACTGTGGATGTGAGGCCAGGGACTTGGCCACTGTCAGAAGGGCTGAGGCCGGGTCCTTGCCCTCCTGAGTACACCCTGGTTCCCTCCTCCCCACATGCGTGTAGCCTCTGCCTCCCAGTCCTGGCTCAGCACTTCACTGACCTCTGACTCAGCCTCTACATTGGTCCTGTTTCCCAGTTAAGCTGAACATGCCCAGGGCCTATGACCAGATTTCCTGATACTCTGGACTCTAGCCAATCCCTCTCCCATGAATAGAGGTAGTGTGGTCCAAGATGGGAGTCCTGCCTGGGGCGGATTTGCCCCCAGGTGATATGTAGCAATGTCTGGAGAGGTTTTGGGTTCCTACAGCTGGGGGTGGGGGCCCAGCTGCCCCTGCCCACAATGCCCAGGGTGGCTCTGCAGAAGGGCCAGCTAGCCCCATGACTGAGCGGCTCACTTTGCCTTCTGGGATTTGATGTCTTGGTCTGTACACTGGTAACAAGGAATCTGCTCTGTCTACCTCACGGAAGTCAGGGAATTCAGTGGGAGGATGGAGTGTCATTTAGCGAGGTAGCGAGGACAGATGAGCAGGCCCTTTCTGGCGAATTGGGAGACCAAGCACATGGCCTGGTATGAGACAGGGAGAATGCACACATGACACACCCACAGGTGCATGTCCAGCTTCCTCTCTAGGTGCTCCTAGGTAAGACTTTACAGTTTATATAGCATTTTCACAGGTACTGGCTCACCTGTCCCTCCAGCAGTCCTGCGAGGCTTCCACCCATCTTATGGACCAGCACAGGTGAGACACACGGGGGTGACACTGAACCCAGACACCACGTGCTGCTTGTGACCTGCCCCCCACCCTCCGTGGGCCAGACCCTCCTGAGACGCCCCCCATTGGAAGCAGCATCTGCTGATGGAACCTGGGAACCACCTGCCGGAGCCCAACTGAGACCTCCAACAACCTCATGGCCCTGGTACACGGACATGACTGGTGTTATCAGAGCCACAGGCCAATGGATTTGCCACCGACCTAGTTGTTGCACGAGGCTCGGAGGACTAAGCCAGACTGCTGGATCTGGGGAACATGCCCCATCGGCACCCTGCACAGTGAGGGGCACCAGCCACCTTCAAGGGGATACGTGGCTTTATGCTCTGTCATCCACACACTTCTGAAGAGGGCTCAGGACAGGATAAGTCAGTGGAAGGCAGTGAATCCCTCACCCAGCCCAGGGGATGAGAGGCAGAGCAGCCCCAGAAAGGACAGGAAGCCAGGTTGAGAGCCCACCTGTCTGTGAAGGTGGGATGACAGACAGGGAGCTGGGTGTAGGGACGCCCATGAGGTACATGGGACTCTGACACTGAGCCTTACCACCTACCTCCACCACGTGTGAGGAGAAGCCTGTCTGTGACATCTCCAGCCCAAAGGAGGTCTCGTTCTTGTTGGTGCCTATGACAGGGACAGAGGGATGTCAGCCCATGTCTTTGATGCCAGACTGGCCTGCTACTCGGCCCACTGCCTGCTTCCTGGGCACCCTCAGAAGTGGGGCGCTCCTTCGCGGGGGCCCTGAGCTGAGGCTGGTCATGTATCAGCCTCCTCCACCCCTGCTGGTTCCCTGAGTGGGGAGGGTACCGCGTGCCTCTCAGGTGGTCATACAACTCTTGTTAGTCACCCCAGCTTCTGAGAGGGGCTTGATTGATGGGACAGGCTGGGATGGTCTTATCAGACTACTAAGTGGGGGAAGCCAGAAAGGGCGTATGGAGGTAAACGGTGCACACACTGCTTTGTGGTTCCTTTTATTCACCAGGTTTGGGTCTAGACGCTTTTGGATGGTTCCCAGACATCACACCGATGCTCAGAGGGAGACCTGTCACCACGGTGGGCTTGTATGAGAATCTCCATGTGTGCCCAGAACCTCCCCCTGCAGAGGGATCCCCCATGGAGCACTGGGACAGGCACACTCAGCACCCAAGGGCCAGTCTGAGGAGAATTACTAGATCTGGGTATATGTGCTCTGGCATGGTGTCAGGTTCATGGTCCTGCTGTGGCATCTAGCCCTGCATATGAGGGCCGCTGGGTCCCCTTTCCTGTGTCTGTAGTGAGTCACTCAACGTACAAGGGTGCAGGGATGCTGCCTTCTGGGCCTTTCTCTGACCTTTTTGTATACCCAGTACCTGCTATTGGGGGGCCCATTAGACAAGATGGTGCCAAGAGCCTGTGCAAATAAAAAATGGTGCTTAAATCACCGTGAGCAAGGCCATTGGAGGGAGCTTGCCAAAAATGGAGTGGGAGGTGGCGGGCAGGCAGGGTTGGGGGCTCAGGCTCTGGCATCAGGCCCAGTTGGGTCCCAACTAGGGTTGCCAAATACAATATGGTGGCCCAGCTACACTTGAATTTGTTTTTATTTATTTACTTCCTTTTTTTGTGTGTCGGAGTCTCACTCTGTCACTCAGGCTGGAGTGCAGTGACACGCTCATGGACACCGCAGCCTCCACCTGCTGGGCTCAGGTGATCCTTCCGCCTCAGCCTTCCAAGTAGCTGAGACTACAGGCGCACGCCACCATGCCTGCCTAAATTTTTTATTTATTGTGCAGACCAAGTCTCGTCAAGTTGCCCAGGCTGGTCTCGAACTGTGCGGCTCAGACAATCCTCCTGCCTCCACCTCCCAAAGTGCTGGGATGACAGGCAGTGAGCTACCGTGCCTGGCCTACATTGAATTTAGACAAACAACAAATAATCTCTTAGTGTAAGTCTGCCACAGATGTTGCATTTTAGTCTTGATAAGTTTGCCAACCCCCTGAACTCCTTCAATCCTCAGTTTTCCCAGCAGACATGAGAATGGCAGCAAAACGGTCTCCCAGAGCTGTTCACAGAGTGCACAGAGCAGCACTCTAGCACTGGTGTTTGTTTATTTTAAATAAAAACATTTATTTATTTGCTTATTTATTTGTTTTTGTTTTTAATCGGGTCTCACTCTATCACCCAGGCTGGATGATCACAGCTCACTGCAACCTTGACCTACTGGGTTCAATTCATCCTTCAACCTCAGCCTCCCAAGTAGCTGGGACTACAGGTGCATGCCAACATGCCTGGCTAATTTTTTTTTTTTTTTTTTTGTAGAGACGAGGTCTTGCTCTGCTGCCTAGGCTGATCTCGAACTCCTGGCCTCAAGTGATCCTCCCTTCTCAGCCTCCCAAAGTGCTGGGATCACAGCTGTGAGCCACGGTGCCCAGCGTGTGTTTACAGGGACTGGTGCCACGCCACTTTGACTCCGTGGCTGGGGCTGGACTGCGCTGTGCAGGGTTTACCCGTTGCAGGCCCGGGAGAGACTTACCCAGCAGGTATGGCTCACCTTCCAGGCTGAAGATCCTGTCCCCCAGCGCGTCGACAATGTCCTTTAGGGCCGCCTCGTCCGTGACGTTGAAGAAGTGCTTGTCGTCCGGGTCGCTGGCGATGTATTTGATTTCATTAAGGAAGGTCTCTGGGTTGATGCCCCTGCGGTTGTAGTAGCCCAGGACCTGCCAGGGACGCGGCAGGGGTGAGGGCGGCGCAGACGCCCCGACGCCCACGGACCTGGCGCCAGCACGGGGCGGATTGAGCCGCGGCTGCTAGACGGCCTTAGACTCTCCCTTGGGGCAAGGCCAGGACCCGGGCTCAGCTGGGCTCTGGGAGTCTGGAGGCCGGGAGTGCTTTCTAGGTTTTTTAGGTTCCAGAATCTCCTGGTGGGAGAGGGA
>NW_007123144.1:93983-151854 GCF_000164805.1 Carlito syrichta
TCGGGCGGCGCCGGGTCGGGCTCCGGCGGCGCGGGGCGATCCTCTGCGTGCTTTATAGGAGGACGCCCGAGAGGCCCAGTCGATCCCGGTCGCCCGTGACACCGCCCGAAGTCATCGCCTGGGCCCAGGGCTGGGCGGCACGCGGGAGACTCACGGCCACGGCGTATCTGGTCACATTGTCCCTTTCGCTCTGCTGGATCACCCTCTCCAGGTCCGGGCTGTCGTGCGACTCCCCGTCCGTGATGACAATCATCACCTTCTTGGCCCCTTTCCTTCCGCCCTTCTGGAAAGCCTCGGAGCTGGAATCCGAGCGCAGGGAGGGTCATGAGAGGGAAGCGGCTGGGGCTGCCCCACGCCCCCAGAGAGGCCGCAGAGACCGGGACAAAAGCGCCCCCTTAGGCGGCCTGAAGGCTCCCGGCTGAGGCGCCCGGCCATCATGCGCCCACCCGCTCTCAGGTGGGGCTTTGACCTGTGGTCTTTGAAAGGGAACTTAAAAACTATTATTATTTTGGAGACAGAGTCTTGTTCTGTCGCCCAGGCTGGAGTGAAATGATAGATCATAGGTTACCGCAGCCTCCAACTCCTGGGCTCAAGTGATCCTCTTGCCTCAGCCTCCTGAGTAGCTGGGACTGCAGGTGTGAGCCACACTGTGCCTGGCCTAGAAAGTGGCTTTGCAAAGCCCCTTTAGACCTGACCTTGCTGCTTTGGATAGGCTGAGAGGGTGAAGTAGAACTGGGAGGGCAGTTCAGGGGCGACGCCAACCTTTAGGGGAGCTGAGTCTGTGATGCAAGAGCCCAACTGCACGTGAGGATCCTGTGGAGGAGTTTTTCAGGCGTGCACTAGCACGCTTGGCTAATTTTTGATTTATTATATAGATGAGGTCTCGCCAAGTTGCCTGGGCTGGTCTTGAACCCATAGGCTCAGGCAATTCACTCGTCTCGGCCTCCCCAAGTGCTGGCATTACAGGCTGAGCCACCAATTCTGGCTGGGGGAGCTTTTAAAAACCATTGATGCCCATGCCCCATCCAGGCCCACTGAATCAGAGACTCCCGTGGGCTGGTGATGACTCACGTGTCTCAGGAACTTTAGAAGGGTGCTAGTGAGCACCCTGAGTGGAGGCCAGCCCCCTCAGTGCTGAGAAGATGCTGGCCAGGTGTTCAACACCCAAACAACCCTCACCACAAACGCCAACATGTTGGGGGAGGCCTGGTGGAGGTCTGACCCCCCATCCCACGAGGCTTTGATTTCACTTTGGGAAATATTAAAATCCAAATTCCATGAAAAAGATTTCTCTTTCTCACTTTTTTTTTTTGAGTTGGAATCTTACTCTATTGCCCAGGCTGGAGGGCAGTGGTAATCACGTCGACAGCAGCCTTGACCTGCTGGGCTCAGGTGATCCTTTTGCCTCAGCATCCTGAGTAGCTGAGACTACCAGCATGCCCAGCTAATTTTTTTTTTTTTAGTTGGAGTCTCACTCTTTCGCCCAGACTGGAGTGCAATGGCACGCTCCTGGCCACTGCAGGCTCAACCTGCTGGGCTCCGCTGATCCTTCCGCCTCAGCCTTCCAAGTAGCTGGAACTACAGGTGCGCACTACCACGCCCAGCTAATTTTTTCATTTACTGTAGAGATGAGGGCTCGCCAAGTTGCCAGGTGGGTCTCAAACCTGCAGGCTCAGGAAATCTACTCACTTCAGCCTCCCAAAGCGTGGGATTACAGGCTGAGCCACCGAGCCCAGCCGCCCAGCAAATTTTTAAAAACAGTTTTGTAAAGATGAGGTCTCGGCAAGTTGCCCAAGCTAGTTTCGAACTCCTGGGCTCAGGCAATCCTCCCTCCTCTGCCTCCCAGAGTGCTGAGATGGGTTCTAGGGCAGGAAGACTGACATCAGAGGTATCTCTTGTTACCTGTCTTGCTGGGCTGATATGCATGACTCACATAACCTGGAATGAATCAGTTCAGAACATCTGAACAGCTACCAGTGGAGAGAAGGACCCATCTGTGTTCCCGTAGCAGGGCCATGATGTCCCGCTTGTGTTGATGTAAAACTCTCCCGTTTTAGTATGCGCCATGGCCAGGGGGCTGCAAAGCACCCGCTGTGTGGGCTGAGAAAGCTCTGAGCTTAAGCTCGACCCAGGAGGGAAAACTCTGCCATTCTTTCCACAGAGATTCTAGATGCTTTCATGACCTCACTGGAGGGCTGGGTCCAGAAATGAAACTCCATGGGAAAATAATGACAGGGGAAAGCATGTATTACTATAGATGGGGCCATCAAAATGGTGGTCCCCATCTCCTGGAGTGGAGTGACATCCAGAGTGATGTCCATGTGGATCTGAGGTTACTGTGGCAGATTCTAGGTGGCAACTTCACATGGGTAGGGACATGGCTTTGCTCCTCCATAGCTTCTATTATAAATTCCATGAGAGAGGCGGGAGCTTTGCACTCACCACAGGCTCTGTGGATCTGGAGGCCAGGAGACCACATAGACTGAGGCCATGACAGACATCCCTTCTGCTCAAGACCCACACATGCTCCTGCTTCTCACATGCTTCTCCTAGGGAAAGCCTGGGTCCTGACAACGGCCTCCTGGGCCCTTTGTGACAGGGCTTGCCCCCCCGCAGCCTCTTATCATGCTGGCTCCCCCCCCACCTGCTGGCTGTTGCCCCTGTCCTGGAGGGCACCAGGCACGCCTGGCCTCTGAGCTGCCCCCTTCCAGATGCCCACATGGCCAGCCCCCACCCCTGCAGGTCTCACCCAAGGCCATCCCCCAGGGAAGCCTCCCCTGCCCTCCACAGACACCGACTCATGCCCAACCCTGCACGTGCCCAACCCCATCCTTTGCTCCCACAGCCTCCATCTTCTAGAACACAATGGCTGGTGTTTGCTCATCTCTACCGACCTTTCTAGAGTGTCCGCTCACACACCAGGACAGGGATCTCCTGCTGTGGTCACAAAGCTGGCCCAGTGTTTCCGTGGCTAGACGCCCATACTAGGTGATCAACTAAGTTCTGTTGGGTGAAGTGGAGTCATACCACACTGCTAGGTCACCTTTCTAACTGGTAGAGGTGGGGGTCACACCACACTGCCAAGTCATCCCCCTACACTGCTGCCAGGTCACCCTCCTAGCTGGGTGGAGGCGGGGTCACACTACACTGCTGAGCCACCTTCCTAACTGGGCAGAGGCAGGGTCACACCACACACTCCCGGGTCACCCTCCTAACTGGGTGAGGCGTGGTAACACCACACTCCCAGGTCACCCTCCTAACTGAGCAGGGGTGGAGTCACACCACACTTCCAGGTCACCCTCCTAACTGGGCAGAGGTGGGGGTCACGCCACACTGCTGGGGGATGTTCCCTTCCTAACTACACGCTGCCAGGTCACCCTCCTAGCCACACAGCTGATGACAGTATCTGGTACCTGGTAACCTGCAGTGCCCACCCACTCCTGTCTTAAGGACACTGCCACCCCAACCATCTTGCTCCAAGCCCGCTCTGCAGCTGGGTGGCTCGATACCCCCAGCATGAATCCTGTGCTGTGCTCCTATGGGTGCGACTTTGCACCTACACGTTTCCGATGCCCCTTCCTTTGTCATTGGAGTGGAACATCCTGTGTGATGGGGCTTCTCTCCACATCTCTCTGCAGAATCCCAGGGTCTGCCTAGGACAGATCAAATGCCACTTCCTCCTGGCAACCCTCTTGGTCCCTCTAGGGGTCCTTCCCTCCCTCATCCTCACTGGGTTAAGTTGATGTTAACACATGTCAGGGCTCCTCTGTGGAGCTGTGTGCTGCCACAGCCAGGAACCACAGGCTGCCTCTCTGTGACCCTCAGGTCATGGCCTGGCTCTCTGCCCTTGGGCAGGTGCACAGAAAAGAAGCATGTATTGCGTGTAAACTGGATGAAGAAAGAAAGTCTCTGCCTTGAAAGAAAGAGAGAGAGCCTCCACTTTAAGAGGACTGGCGGTCATTTGGGACCTGGGTCGGCAGGCTGAGAAGACCAGAATTCCAAGCCTTTTTGAGGTGAAGACTCCAACTACAGCATGCCACGTGTCCCCGATGGTGCAAACCACCTGGTAAGTCACATGCGGTGGCTAACCTGAGATCAGCAGGTTGTAAGACGAGGCCGAAACCGTGGGCTTCCTCCTGGCATGAGTCAGCCAGCCTCATGCCAGGAGGGAACCGGTGGTCACAGACCTCTCACAAGGGCCGGCAGGAGGCTCGGGTCTCACTCTGAGGATGGGGCCCCGCAGTCAGCGGTGGGGCCCTCGTGAGCATGAGAGGGCCGTCTTCACCCGGAGGAACTTTTTTTGGGAAAGACCCGAGTGGGTTTCATCAGCACAACAGGGCCATGCTGGCCAGGCAGTGACTTAGTCATCAGGATCTGTGAGGCTGGAAATTCCTGATCTCTTGGCCACACGTGGTCACAATGCGGTAAATCACTCTCGCACTGTGGGATTCTGTGCACCACGTCGACTAACCCCATGGGGGTGGGGCATGAAGGAGTGGGTCTGTGGTCTCAGGGACTGTAGCAGTCCTCACATTCATAGGAGTAAAATTCAGACACTTGAAATCTAAAGCCTCTGACATAGTTGTCTTGGGAGTTTAGGCCTTGGCTCAGGAGATCTTGGGGGGCTGTCTTAAACATTGGCTAACTTCAGTGGGAGTGAGCATAATGTTTTGCTTCTGTTTTTGAGTTGGGGGTCTCACTCTGTCTCCCAGGCTGGAGGGCAGTGGCACAATCATGGCTCACTGCAGCCCCGACCTCCTGGACTCAGGTGATCCTCCCGCCTCAGCCTCCTGAGTAGCTGGGACTACAGGCATGTGCCACCATACCTGGCTAATTTTTTAGATTTTTTTTAAGAGAAAAGGTCTTACTATGTTGCCCAGGCTGTTCTTGAATTCCTGGGCCCAAGTGATCCTCTTGTCTCGGCCTCCTAAAGTGCTGCGGTGACAGGCATGAGTACTGGACCCGGTCGTGCATAATTTTGAATGACAGTGCTACTGGAGTGAGCATGTAGCCGTCTGTGTGGACAATGTCTACAGATGACGTTCATTGGGACGAGTGAGTTCTGATGTGGCATTGAAGGCACCAGCCGCATGTCTCTACAGTCTCAGATGTTAGATTAACTACGTTCTTCACACTCCTTGATGACAAACACGCCCAGGGTGATTCTGCCCCCATGGGGCCCACATACTCCTTATGGGGAGTTAGGGGAAGAATGTGTTTTCCAAGGCTGGCTGTGACAACACCCCCATTCCAAGGATCTTCTGCAGCACATGACCTTACTGTTCCTCCATCAAGGCAGACAGAAACTCTCTTCCCCTCAACTCTAGGCTGGCTTCAGAACCCACTTGGACCAGCAGAGTGTGGCAAGGGTCATGTCCTGGGACTTGGAGGCCAGGATCCCACCTGGGTTTCTTGGGACACTCGCTGCAGAAGGCAGTTGTCACGCCATGAGAAGACTAAGTCCCATGGCCACGTGTGGGTGCCCAGATCACCAGCCCCAGCTGAACTCCCAACCAGCCCAGAGCCATGTGAATGCACCATCTTGGGTGTCCATGCAGGGGAACCTTCAGATAACAATGACCCAGCTGATACTACAATGCAACCATGTGGGAGAACGCCAAAGAGAACTGGCCAGCGGAGCCCAGCCAACGCCAGGACTCATAATTAATGTTATATTTCAAGGTGCTAAATGCTGTGGTAGCTTGTTACAGGGCAATCAATAGGTAATGAGAACAGTATCTGAGATCTTCCTATCTACCTATCTATATCTATATCTCTCTCCATATTACTTCTATCTCTCTCTATATCACCTCTATCTCTGTCTCTATATCATCTATATTTATATATCTCTCTCTCTCTCTTTCCATCTCTATCTCTCTTTATCTCTCTGTCTCTATCTGTATCTATCTTTGACTATCATCTCTCTATCTCTTTATCTTTTTTTCTCTCCATGCCTCTCTATCTCTCTATGTCTTTCAATTTCTATCTCTCTATCTGTATCTCTATCTCTGTCTATCACTCTCTATCTCTTTCTCTCTCCATCCCTCTTTCTCTCTGTCTCTATCTCTCTTTGCATCTCTATCTCTATGTATCTCTCTATCTTCATCTTTCTCTCTATCTGTATCTCTATTTCTGTCTCTCTCTTTCTCTCTCTATCCCTCTCTCTCTTTTCTCTTATCTCTCTCCTTCCATCTCTATCTCTCTATCTCTATCATCTTTTTCTATCTCTCTCCAGCCCTTTCTCTATCATCTCTGTCTCTTTCCATCTCTAATTTCATCATCTCTTTCTATCTCCATCTTGCTCTCTCTTTCCATCTCTCTCTCTTTCTACATCTCTCTTTCTATTTCTCTCTCTCCCCCACCTTCCCTCTCCCTGTCCCCACCCCCACCCCCATCCCCGTCTCTTTTTTTTACCGAGCGAACTCGATGCCGAGCGCCGTCCGGGTCTCTGTGCCTCCCCTCTGCTCAATGTGGCTGGCGGCCTCCACCACATCCTTCACGGACTTGTAGTCATTCAGGTGGAACTCGTGCACCACGTCCTCCCCATACTGGACGACTCCCACCTGCAGGGTGGAGGAGGGCACGGGTGCCTTGATGCTGGAACTTGGCCCTCCAGGGTGAGGCTCCTCTGTGGGGGATGGGTCAGCACAAGGTGACCCAAAAGGGCTGAGGATCTTCCTAGAAGAGCGGCTGCAGCCTGAGGGCACAGTGTCTGCAGAGCTCAAGAACACGCATGGCTTGGTGGGGCGTATTAGAGGATGAGACTCTGAGGCTTGGAGAAAGTCTGGCAGATGCTTCTCTCTCAGAAAGACACATGTTGAGCAGTCAGGTCTAGGATGTCAGGGACCATGTGGGTGGAGGCAGGTGGTGTACACCAAGCTCTGCACTTGGCTCCCAAAACTCAGAAGAGGTTCCTCTAGCCTCAAGGTTGATACAACATCAATATATATAGAGAGTTGAGGTCTTACTCTGTTGCCCAGGCTGGAGTGCAGTGGTATGGTCACGGCTCACTGCAACCTCAACCTCCTGGGTTCAGGCGATCTTCCTGCTTCAGCCTCTCAAGTAGCTGGGACTACAGGCATGCGCCACCACAAAATTTTGGCCTCAAGCAATCCTCCTCTTCAGCCTCCTAAAGTGCTGGGATTATAAGCGTGAGCCACCATATCTGGCATCAGCAATATTCATAGCAAAATAAACAAAATCCCTTAAAACCCCATAGCAGAAATAGAATGATGAGCTGTTTCTGGTGGACGATCCAGAGTTTATTTGGCACATGGGTCCTAAAGGATGATCTTCCGGTAGGGGGAGCTTGCTGCCTCATGGAAAAGTTCACTCCCTTTTCAACAGTTTTATTGGCTAAAAATAATTTCTTAGCTGGACTTGGAATCTGCTGTCTTATAACCTCTGTTTATGGATTCTTGTTCAGCCAGAATAACTGGATCCACCCTTTCTTTAGCCAGGTAGCGTTTTAAATGTGAGTGGGGGCCAGGTGTGGTGGCTCATGCCTGTAATCCTAGCACTTTGGGAGGCTGAGGTGAGAGGACTGCTTGAGGCCAGGAGTTCCAGGCCGGCCTGGGCAACATAGTGAGCCCCCGTCTCTACAAAAAATTTTTAAAAATTAGCTGAGCATAGTCTCGGCTACTCAGGAGACTAAGGTGGGAGGATTGCCTGAACCCAGGAGGTCGAGGCTGCAGTGAGCCGTGATTGTGCTACTGCACTCCAGTCTGGGTCACAGAGTGAAAACCTGACTCAAAGAAAAAAAAGAAAAAAAGAAAGAAAAAATGGGAGTGGGAGCTCCACCTCCTTGCCCGCCATCTTCTTTCTGAGTTCAACATGCCTTGTTCTCCCCTGTGCCCTCTTCCTGGGGCTCAAGTGGCCCCTTCACCACCCCCGCCTCCTGCCTCCTGCCCTGGCTGGTTAAAGTCGTCATAGCCTCTGTCTCTGCCAGGGGCAGCGTCTGGCCCGTGAAGGGAGGCTCCTCACACTGTCCCTCTGTGTGCCTGCTGGAGAGGTTGTCCTGGGCTGCAGAGCCCCACCTCGCCCTTTCCCCGAGGCCTTCTCTGTGTTGCACAGATGTCCCCACATGCCAAGGCAGCACCTGCCCTGGAACCCTGCTCTGAGGAGGAGGCACCTGCGTGGCTTACCTGGATCTGCCCAGGGCCGATGTGGAATTTCTTGAGGATGTTGATGAGGAAGTGCTGCACCTCCACCCAGGGGTAGATACTGTTGGAGCCGTCCAGGACGATGACAATGTCCATATAGGTCTGGCATCCTGGGAGGGCATTGGGGACACATCATGGCTACCCAGAGACCAGTGTCTGCAAGGCTCAGACTCCCCGGGTGAGCAGACAGAGTGTGTCTTGTACGTGTGCAACTCCCTGGGATGGACGTTTCTAGGGGCAACCTGGTGATCAGCCTTGGAGTCTCTGACCCACCACCCTGCCGGCTGCTCAAACAAAGCTTCAGAGAAGCCCGGGCACCGCTGCTCCTGACTGGAGACTGAGCTCTGCCAACTGGTTAGTGCTGCCCACATTGGTGCCTCGTTCTTCTGTTTTGTGTCTTGGGCAGGTGAGCATTGCCCACTCTAGCCCTAATGAGCAGATGTCCCTTCTCAGGAGGGCCATGTGACGTCACAGCTGGGCGTGCAGAATCTGGCACCAGCCTGTGGCCACTTACTAGCTGGGTAACCTGTCACATGGCCTCCCAGCCTCAGTTTTCTCTATGTTGAAGAGGCAGGGTGACAGTGCCATGAGGCCCGATGAGAAGATGCTCTGAGGAGCTGGCATGCAGCCAGGGCTCCCACCTTTGAGCCGACCCATCTGGACTCCTTGTAAGGGAATCCCAGCATGCCACATGGTAATGATATCGGGTCACACTCTTGGGCTTTCACCTCCGCCTCAGCATGTGAAGCTCTCTTTATGTCCTTGAAATTCCAATGCCAAATTCAAGGGGATAGTTGATACCAATCAACTAAGAGAGGTAAGAAAACCTCGGGACCATCACAAAAGTAAACAACCTCTTTAAAAATCCAAGTGATTTCTCTCTGCTCCTCAGCACCAGGTTGCTTTGAAATTCCACATCCACATGGAGGCTGGGAGGCTGCTTATTTTCACTGGAGGATTTTCCTGTTGCCATAAAACCAACTACAGCAACACCTGGGAGCCTTCTGCGTGTTAACCCTTCTAGTAACTCTTTTGTCAGAAGCCAGAGCTCACCGGATGGAGGTGGGGTGGCTCTGAGCCCAGCCTGCTATAGCTGTGGGGTCCAGGAGTGAGACTAGGAGCAGGTGGGTGATGTGGACACCTTTTCCTGTCCCACTTGTGTGCCATGTGTGAGATGGCCTGACATGCTTAGCCTGATGGACCCTGATGACTGTGTCCTTGTACAGTGAGATTTAGCTTGACACGTGTGAATGGGCACAGGTGGCCATGGAGGTGAATGGGACATAAACTCCCTGATTTGGGGGAGTTTATAATCTAGTATGGGGACCAGGGTTCTTCTATTTTAAAGTCAGTTTTCTCATGAGAATGCATTTCTTATTGCTGATTTCTTTCTTACAATATTGTCTCTCTCTCCCTCTCCTTTCTTTCGAGATAGGGTCTCACTCTGCCACTCAGACCGGAGTGCAGTGGTGCAATCACAACTCACTGCAACCTCAACCTCCTGGCCTCAACTGAGCCTCCTGCCTCAGCTGCCCAAGAAACTGGGACTACAGGCACATGCCACCATACCCGGTTAATTCTTTTAAAATCAAAATTTTCTGTTAAAGACACCTTGGGAAGAAGCTGGCATGGAGCCTATGGTTCCTACACATGACTGGACACTCCCTAAGGAGCTTAAATATACACACACATTCTCTCTTTCTCTGTCTCCCTCTGGGGCTACTGAGTTAGCACCTACACAGGAGCCCTGGGATCTGCATTGGAGAAGTTTCAGGCAGCACTGGCCAGTGCAGTGAGGCTTCCACAACACAAGGCTCAGGGGCAGGGGACAGTCACCTCCTGGCCCAGAGCACCCTAGTGGCCCCCATGTGCCCTGATCTTCAGCCTCCTACCATGCTGTCATGGCCTCCTCCTCTGCCATCTTGTGGGGCTGGGACCCACGCCTTCCCAAGCCCTCAGAGGTCCACCTCCTGCCCTGCGACCCCCTCCTGTGCCCCAATACCATTCCCCCCTGCCTGGACCCTGTCGGTAGAGGTTGGCTGCTATGAGCAGGATGCTCTGGTCTCCTTAGTTGTGGGGTGACAGACGTCAGCCCCAGGAAACAGGCAGGTCCCAGCCAAGACTCCTGGGCGTGCAGGGGAGCAGGGCTTGAGCAGAAAGTCCCCAGGTTTCGTGGTGGGTGGGGAGTGAGCAGGAGGCTGTGTGTGAGCTGGACGGAACTCTGGACGCCCAGGAGTGCGGAACCCGTGGCTATTGCAGGGAGGTCTCAGCTCTCCATGGCCTTTGTCCACAGGGCTGCCGCTCTGCACAGCACTGGGCACGCCACCCACACCTCCCACCGACCATGGTGCTCAGGGCTTTACAGCACTCCCTCGCTGCCAGGGTCATCCTCACAGCCACACTGCTCTGTCCCCACTCACACGCCATGGGGGAGGGCAGGCCAGGACTGTGGCCCTGCAGATGCTGGGGTGGGGGTCACATGAGGAGAACGACTCATCCCAGGCTACCCAGAGAGTGGGAGAGGGCTGGTGAGTGGCCACACAGACCTTCCAGCATAGGGAGCGGAGACCAGAGCCCTGCCTCTTTGGTTGTCCAAGGCCAGCCCCGGGGTGCAGGTTACAAGCCACTTACTCTGGAGGGCAGGGGCCACGGTCTTGGCGAACCTAAAGTTGGAGTTGACCCTGGAGCACATGCCGGTGGTGTAGTAGGAGCTCCCGCATTCGTGCGACCAGAGGGGACTGCAGGCCTGGGGACACAGTGCACATGCCAGTCAGGGGCCTCAGGAGGGCCGCCTTGCGATCCTAGACAGTCCCCAACCCCGTGTGCACACCTCAGGGACTGAGGGTTCCTTGCATCTCACTGAGCTCTCTCTTGTTGCAGCCTGCACTGGCTCCCTCGGGTGTGGCTGTCATGGAGATGGGTCTCCCTTGTGGTTTTGTCAAGGCCCACCCTTCAAGGTGGTGACGCTTCTTCACCCCCACCCACCCTGCCCGCTGCTCAGGATCTGGAGAAACCTCTCATTCTCGGGAATGGACCTTCCAGGGACACCAGCATAGCTCCTCTGTCTGGGGCTGTCACGGAAAGCCTCTAAGGCAAACTTCTGGGTTGAGATCCTGACACATGCCCCAGCTCTTGCTGGGGGGAAAAGAACAGTGCTCTCCTTCCTGGGAGATTTGCTGCTGAAAACATGGAACAATAGCCCTTCAAGGACAGAGGGGTGAGTTCCTCTCAAAGTCAGGGTCAGTAGAGATGAAAGTACAGCCCCACACCTCCATTGCTGTCTTGCTGTCGGGAAGCCCAGTCTGCAACTCTGTTCTGTAGTGTCCTTCACTTTAGGACCATAATTATTCTACTCTGGATCTCTTTTTTTCATGCGGTTTCTCTTTTAACTCAGGTCTAAAAGGTTATGTTTATCCGTGTCCTTTGTTGAATCTCCCGGAGATTGGTTTTGGAATAGGGGGAGAATAAATAATAGATGAATAAATGGATAAGTGGATAGATGGATGGATGGATGGATGAATGATGGATGACGGGTGGATGGGTGGATGTATGGATGGATGTATGGATGATGGATGGATGGGTGGATGATGGATAGGTGGATGGATGGATGATGAATGAATGGATGGATGGATGGGTGGGTGGGTGGACGGATGGTGAATGGATGAACAGGTGGGTGGATAGATGGATGGACAGATGATTGACAGGTAGATGGATGGATGAATGAGTTGACGGAGGGATGGGGAGATGACGGCTGAATGGGCGGATACATGGATGACTAGATGGCGGATGAATGGATGGATGGATGGGTAGGGGGTGGATGGATGGACGGATGGGTGATGGATAGATAGGTGGATGATAGGAGGGTGAATGACAGATGGGTGGATGATGGATAGATGAGAATGGATGCAGAAGGGACGGATGGACGATTGTACGGGAGAATGAATGGGTGGATTGATGTATAGCTAGATGGGTAGAGGAGTGAATGGATGGATAGGTGAATGGGGGGATGGATTATTGGTGGGGAGATGGACTGCTGAGTGAGAGTGGCTAACTACTTATAAACAGGGACTTGAGCTGCCCACAGAGGCCCCAGAGGGTGTGTCCTCCATTCCTCTCAGGCCTTCACCCCACCTTGTGGAGTAGGTAAAATCGAGTCAGTAGAAATATGCTGGGAGCCTGGGAGGGAAGAGGAAGTGGAGACCCCAGTGGACACACGTGTCTTACCCCTGGCTGGTGCTGAGGGCTGTGGGCTGAGTATACACCAAAGTGCCTCAGGCCGTTCCTGGCAGGGCCACTGTGTCCTCAAGTTCCCGTATACCCTGCCCTCTCGCTGTCCTGGTGCTCATACCCCAATGTCTCATCTGTCACAATGGGCTGAAGGGAGAGGAGGAAGAGTGGCCCCATCTAAATGTGGAGGTGTCATACTTAGGCTTCCAGGGTAGTTCTTCTCTGAATCCTCTCCTGCAGCTGCTTCTAGGAATGATGAGACCCAGAAAGACCCAAACCTCACCCACTCCTGGTGGTTCACCCACTGTGTGACGAGGAGCAGGCAGTGCCAGTCCCTTGTGCCACCTGCACTGCTGCAGGGAGCAGACATGTAGGCTTGCTGGGCGGAGTCCAGAGGCCTCTGCGCATGGCCTGTCACTGTCGCTTGTCCCCAGCATCCTATCACACATTACCATTGTCTCTGAGTGTGAGTTATGGCAGGGCAGAGGCTCTGTGTGCTGCTGGAGCCCCAGGTTTTGGCATTAGGCTTAGTGCATACTGTGTACTTAGTTCATACTAGGTGGTAGGTCCACACTAGGTGCTTAGTATGGACTAAGTCCTTACTGGGTGCTTAGTACATACTTAGTCCATACTGGGTGTTTAGTACATACTTAGTCCACACTGGGTGGTTAGTACATACTAATTCCATACTGGGTGCTTAGTACATACTTAGCCAATACTAGGTACTTAGTACACACTAAGTCCACATTAAATACTTAGTACACACTCAGTCCATACTAGCGTGCTAGTACATACTTAGTGCATACTGGTTGCTTAGTACAGGCGAAGTCCACACTAGGTACTCAGCCCATACTTAGTCCATACTAAGTACTTGGTTCATACCAGGTGCTGAGAAAATCCCCAGGGCCTGGCATGGGCTTAGGGCACACTAGGTATTGTTTGAATGAGTGAGTGCTTGTACCACTTAAACCCAGACACCCCCTCCTCTTTCTTCCTTGCTAAAACCTGTCTCTTTTTTAACTAAGCGGACACCCCCTGGCCTTCACCTCCTCCTGGTTGGAGCAGGTGGCCTGTGGACTCGTACCCTCCCCATGTGGCATGAGTGTGTCTGTGTGGCAGGTCTGTGTTACTGCTTCCCAGTCCCCGAGGCTGTGTGTGTGGTGCAGCCTGTTTTGTTTTCAAACCTGGAACAGCGAGAAGGCCTCTCCCCAACAGCCATTTCCTGGGGAGGGAGGGCCCATCAGACATCTGAATGTATTTATTCTTGCTCCCTCCTGTCAGGGCCACCTGCCCCCATACCCACAAGCAGGGAGCTGTGAGCTGTGTCCTGGGCACATGGGGATGGGAGACTTGGCAAATGGAGCGTGGCATGGGGTATTCGGGGAGCGTGAACACCCAGCCCCACCCCATTCCCCGATCCAGTGGGCAGCAGGTGGCTCTTACCAGGAAGCTGTTGTCCTTGGGGTTGGTGGCCAGGCTGAGGCCGAGGCGCATGTTGTCCTTCCGCTCAGACACATTAGATAGAGTCACCCTTCCTGGGTGGAGGTGGAGAAAGGCTCAGCCTGCAGCCTTCACCCACCCTCTGCCCTGTCACCTGAGTCCCCCCACCCCTGGGGATGTCCTGGCTCCCTGCATGCTGGGGCTGCCCTTCGCGGTCTGCTGAGGCCTCCCAAACCCTGTGAGATGAGAAGCCTGAGGCTCAGAGATGGCAAGTCACCCTCAAGGGGTCACACAGTGAGACATGCGGAGCTTCCCTCCCTGGAGCTCCCCCTCCAGCCAGCTGCTGGACCCCACAGCCCTGGTGCCCCATGCATACCATGCCTCCCCCAGGCCAGCACACCTACATGGTGCCCCCGCATATGTCCCTTCAAGACCCCTCAAGCTTGGCAGCCTGGTACCCCCTCCGTGCCTGCCTCTCTGCTTCTCTGACAGCCAGCCTGTGGCAGGGAGCAAGGTCTCTATGAAGCCATCCAGGCCCCTGTCCAGATTGAGGCTTCCTTAGAGACCTGATCACAGGCCCTGGTCCCACCACCTCCTTGCCCCTCTGCCGCCCCCCACCATGGCCTGCTCTGCGTTCTCCCAAAGAACCTGCTCGCTCCTACCTCAGGATCTTTGCACATCTCCCTTGCTGTCCATCGTGTTCCACCCACCTGCCTTTTTCTCCCATCAGGCCCTTGCTGGAATGTCACCTGCTCAGAGGGGTCTTCCGGGCCACCTTCTAAGGCAGAAGTCCCTCCCCTTATCCATTAATCCCTGCCTGAAGCTATCCTGCTTTTTAGAGATAGGATCTTACTCTTACTCAGGGTTGGAGTGCAGTGGTGAGATTACAACTCACTGCAACTTCAACCTCCTGGGCTCTAGTGATCCTTCTGCCTCAGCCTTCTGAGTTGCTGGGACTACAGGCACACGCTACCATGCCTGGTCAATTTTTTGTAGAGACAAGGTCTCACGATATCACTTAGGTTAGTCTTGAAACCTTGGACTCAAGCAATCCTCCAGCCTTGGCCTCCCAAAGTGCTAAGATTACAGGCGTGAGCCACTGTGCCCAGCTCTGCTTCCTAATTTGTGTACTCAGTTACTGTTGCCTCCAGCAGAGTCCTTTGGCTTTGTGTTCCCTGCTTTGTCCCCCAGTAACTAATACAGTGCTTGATACACAGCAGGTGCTTGTTAAAAGGTGGGGGACAGGCTGGGTGCAGTGGCTCAAGCCTGTAATCCCAGCACTTTGGGAGGCCAAAGTGAGAGGACTGCCTGAGCCCAGGGTTTCAGACCAGTCTGTGCAACTTGGCAAGACCTCGTCTCTACAATAAGTAAATAAAAAATTAGCTGGGAGTGGTAGCACACGCCTGTAGTTCCAGTTACTTGGAAGGCTGAGGTGGAAGGATCGCCTGAGCCCAGCAGGTCGAGGCTGCAGTGAACGTGAGCATGCTACTGCACTCCAGCCTGGGTGACAAAGTGAGACTCTGACTCAAAAAAAAAAAAAAGGTGGGGGACAGATTAGCTCTGAGGACCTTGGGGTCATGGAGTTCACCCTCCTCACTTACACATGCGCAAATCAAGGCTCAGCACATGTGAACAATCTATGGACACACAGTGAGGACACTTTGCTGGATAGGGAAGCCCTGTGCGTGAGGCTGAAAGGGCCAAGCCTCAGGGTGCGGACAGTTGGGATTGGGATCCCCACACAGGCCCACCTCTTCAAACTGTTTCCTCATAGTCACTAGGGCCGCTGCCCTGGGTTTTGAAGTCCCGATCTGTGGCATTGACTCAGCGTGGACAGCGCGTGACCACAGTAGCTGCCCCACCGGGCTTGGCCCCTTGGATGCAGGTTCCTTCATCCCCGGCCCCTCTTGAGCCTCTACCCTCCCCACAGCTTCTCTGCTGCCCTACCCTCCCCCAGGGTGCCCACCCGTGGTACCGTACAGGAATGCCCTCCTTTAGGGGAACTCCCAGGGAACTGGCCCTAGCTAAACCAGTCCCAGGTCGCCACTTCTCAGCTCAAGGGGAACGTTCATGCCCTTCTGAGTGCAGAGCTCACTCCGCTGCTCTCAGACCTTTAGGATGAGTGCAGGTATGCTTGTGGGCTGGTGTGTGCGCTTCAGTGGGTGCACATGTGTGCACACACATATGCAGATACGCACACACACAAAGACACACACACACAAGCAGACATGCACACACACAAACACATAAACACATGCACACATGCTTACACACATGGGCACCGCCCACATGACACACACATGTACACACATGCTCACGTGCTCACACTCATGCAGACACATGCAGACACACATTCATGCACACACAGACACACACAAGTAGACATGCACACACAAGCAAAGAACACAAGTGTACACACATACAAGCAGACATGCACACACATGCACACATGTGTACACACACACACGTGCATACAGATGCAGATCCCAGGAGGGCTAGGGAGGCTGGGTTGCTTACAGCCCATGCCCTTCTGGTTCCTAAATGTGCTCACGAGCTCTCCAGGGGAGAAGCCTTGCTTCAGGAGGGCAGAGCTTTGTGTGGCCTGCCTAGACGGGGGTCCCACCTGTCGCTTGCTGGTTGGGAACCCCAGAAGAGACCCTCACAAGCTGTGGCCCCTTATCTGCCAATGGCTCCATCTCACATGGGCATCGTGGGGATCGTGTGACTCCAGGTGCGCCCAGCATGCAGGAATGTTGTCTAAGATACAGGCGTACTAGCGACTGTCGCTACCATCTCAAAAAACTAGAGGGGGATGGGAGCATTTTCCTTCTGCTGGAAGAACAATGGCCTGGGACCCCAGGGCCCTGGGCTGGAGATGCACTGTGTGACTGTGGGAAAGTCGCTTCCTCTCTCTGGCCTCAGCTTCCTCATCTGCCTGGTGGGGTCATCTCAAGGCGTGGCTGGGAGGGGCCGGTGTGGCATGGATATGGGTGTGTAGGGAGCCTGCCTTGAACTAGATGAGGGCTGGCCTAGCCATGATGAGGCCGGGGCCTGAGTTACCCAGGTTGAGCTTGGTGCAGTTCCCGGGGGTCACCGGACACTTGTACACGTCTCCCGTCTTCTGGTGGCCATTGGTCTCTAGTGGGGCGCCCACCACCAGCCTGGGGAGGAAGAGGAGATAAGCCAAGGTGCTGGGGAGGGTAGAGCCGGTGGCCAGCATGGAGGGGAGATGGGTGGGGGGGTGGACCCAACCCTGGAGGACATTCTGGAGGAGTGACCACTCACAGACCCTTCTGTCATCTGGGGGAGGGATGCTTGTTGTGGCCCATCCCAGGCCCTTGCCAGGATTGCAGATGGAGAGAGGAAGCCCATGTGGGCCTGCACACATCAGGCAAAGGCAAGTCCCCAGGAGAGGAGAGGGTGAGGCTTGAGCTGGGTCTTGACGGATGAATAGGAGTTTGTCACAGGGTGAGAGGGTAGGATGGCTGCCATTCAGGCAGTAGAATGATGTCTTTGGAGCACCGAGTTTCAGGTCTCTGTCATTTCCCACGGGGCCACCTTCCTCACCATACAGGGAAGCTTTTCCGCTGGTGTCCAGGGTGGGGCCACCAAATCTGCCCAAGCGGACAAGATAGCCAGTGGCTAAAGAGTGGCCAGGGCAGCCACGCAGGGGGACTCCTGACTCTAGTTTGTACCTCTGTGACCTTATTTGGAAAAGGGATCTTTGCAGATGTGATGAAGTTGAGGATCTCGAGTTGAGGCCTTTCTGAACTAGCAGGTGGGTCCTAAACCCAGTGACAAGTATCCTCCTAAGAGGCACCCAGAGGAGAGATGGGGCGAAGAGGAGGGCGTGGAGACCCTGGGAGCTGGAGGCCCAGGAGGGTCTTCCCCACAGTCTCAGATGGGGTGTGGCCACCATGGTTGTAAGCCACCAAGCCATGATACTCCATCATGGTCATGTGGGTCATGATAGTCACAGCTGCACAGGTCACAACACTTGGTCACAACCACATGGGTCGTGACACTCGGTCATGGCTGCGTGGGTCAAGATACTCAGCCACAACAGCCCTGGAAGCAGAAACACCGTGCTCACATGCATGCTTGTTTCTAGGGAAAACGAGCAGCCACTCCTTCCCAATCCCTGGAGGCCAGGGTTGCCATGAGGCCGCAAGCCAGGAGTTCTACTATGCCCCCACAGCCCCGGCCCACTTTCTGCTCATAGAGGGCAGCCCCGTCACAGGGCCTGGAGTGGCCTGGGATGCCGGGCTCTAGTGCTGCCTGCCATGGGGTCCGCACAGGTCACCCTGCACACCTGGGACCCTTATGCTTGGGGGCCCATCCAGCTCTGCCTGGGTCCACATGTCACCCTGGTCCACTTGGGACGCAGGGTCTGGTGATCAGTCCAGCTTTGCCTGGGTCCACACATCACCCTGGTCCACCTAGGGCCCTTAAGCCTAGGGTTCAGTCCAGCTCTGCCTGGGCCCACATGTCACCCTGCACACCTGGGACCCTTAACTCTGGGGGTCAGTCCAGCTGTCTGCTCAGGCCATGAGCTAATCGTGGCCCTAGGCGTTGAACTCTCCTAGGGACAGGGTGACAAAAAATTAGTCTGGTGTGGTGGCATGTGCCTATAGTCCCAGCTACTTGAAAGGCTGAGGCAGAAGGATTGCCTGAGCCCATCAGGTTGAGGCTGCGGTGGCTGCAAGCATGCCACTGTGCTCTAGCCTCGGCAATAGAGTAAGACTCCAACTCAAAAAAAAGCAAATACACAGTTTGGCACTCCCCCCACCCGTATTATTCCCTGTGGTGACTGGGACTGGCCCTCATTCAATCATTGATTCAAATGCATTCACCGAGTGCCTGCAAGGCACCAGCCCGGATACAGTGTGGCTTGTGTGCTCATGCCTGAATTCAGGAGGCTTCGGGTCCAGGACAGAAAACGACCGGGCCCACCAGCAACCATGACACAGCAGCAGTTGTCAAGGTGGGAACAGTTGGGAGGTATGCTCAGATTGGAGAAACTGAGGTATGGACCCTCGCTGGGTTCAGGGTCCCAAATCCACCCTGATAGCCATGCTTCCAAAGTTCTTTGCACTTTGTGCTGTCCGCCGCCCCACTCTGCCACCCCCTATCTCAACTTCTACCAGGGCCGCTGCGTGCGCCGTGCATGCCAGGCCCTCCCGGGCCTCCCCTCAGGTTCACCCCAAGGCCCCCCGCCACTTGAGGCAGTTCTAGCCCTGCCTGTCACTCGTGTCACCACGTGCTGTGCCCTCCCCAGGTGTTCGCATGTGGGATGTGGCTGGGGGCGGCCCTCACCTCTAGGGCACCTGGCCTATTGACAAGCATCGTCACCAACACCAGCATCACAAGCCTGGCTCTGGGGTGTCCCTGGTGACTTTTGGGTCCACTTTGGCTTACATACATGCACTTTTCCCAAGTGGCAGATGTGCTTAGTAGTTGGGAGGGAGCCACTGGAAATTCTCAGTCCATGGCAGGGCAGGGGGAAGGGGAGAGTGAGGGGGGTCTTGAGGGTAAGGTGGGGAGTAAGGGGGGGGAAGGGCACCGCCTGCTGCCCAATCCTGTGACCTCTGGTGCCCTGTCCTGTCAACTGTTCAACGCCCACCCCTTCTCACACCCTCTGTGCATGCCCATCCCCATTCCAACCTGCAGTGCCTCCTTCTTCAGGAAACCTTCCTTTGTTTCGCTGCTGAAGGCTGGTTGAACTCATAAATTGCTTAACTTGTCACTTTCTCGTCTGTGTCTTTTTTCCTCTAGATAATTTGCCTCCAGGTCCAGGTAAAAATCTCTACCACCCCAGTCCCCCACCCAAGACTGGTGAAAGTACCCTGAGCACAGTCAAGGCAAACAGATGTTTGTTGAGTTGAATACATGAATGGAGAATGAGGCCTTTACTCAAGCACCAGGAAAGCTAGGACACACAGACACTAAAGGGACTAAGGTCATGACCCAAGTACCTGAGACCCAGGACACACAGACTCTAAAGTGACTAATGTCCTGACCCCAGCTCCTGGGATCCAGGACACAGACTCTAAAGGTACTAAAGCCATGAACCCGGCACCTGGGACCCAGGACACACAGACTCTAAAGGGACAAAGGTGGAGACCCCAGCACCTCAGACCCAGGATACGCATCTCTAAATGGACTAAGGTTATAACCACAGCACCAGGAATCCAGAACACAGAGAATCTAAAGAAACTAAGGATGTGACCCCAGCATCTGGGACACAGGACACAGAGACTCCAAAGGGACTAAGGTCCTGAACCCAGCACTGGGAACCCAGGACACACAGACTATCGAAGTACTAAGTTCATGACCCTAGTACCTGGGACCCAGGACACACGAACTCTGAAGTGACTAAGTTCATGACCCCAGGACCTGGGACCCAGAACACACAGACTCTAAATGGCTTAAATCCCATGCACCTTGGATCTAGGACACTCGAAATCTAAAGGGACTAAAGTCATGACCCTGGCACTTTACACACAGGACACAGAGACTCTAAAGGGACTAAGTTCGTAACCTCAGCACCTAGAACCCGGAACACACAGATTGTAAAGGGGATAAGGTGGAGAACCCAGCACCTGTGATCAAGGACACAAAGAATCCAAAAGGACAAAGGTCATTAACCCAGCACCTAGGAACAAGGACACACTGGGACTCTACAGGGACTAAGAGAGTGACTCCACCACCAGGGACCCAGGACCTACAGACTC
Organism: Carlito syrichta; assembly: GCF_000164805.1. Classification (NCBI taxonomy): domain Eukaryota; kingdom Metazoa; phylum Chordata; class Mammalia; order Primates; family Tarsiidae; genus Carlito; species Carlito syrichta. The sequence goes on from NW_007123144.1 coordinate 114,547, forward strand.
TAAAGAAACTAAGACCTTGAACCCAGTGTCTGGTACCTAGGGCACCTGGATTTTAAAGGGTGTAATGTCATGCCCCAGCACTTGGGACCGAGGATATGCAGTTTCTAAAGGGACTAAGGTCCTGACTCCAACACCTGGGACCCAGGACACATGGACTATAAACTAAATAATGTCATGACCAAAATACTTCAGACTCAGGACTCAGAGACTCTAAGAGGACTCAGGTTGTGACCCCAGCACCTGGAACCCAGGACACAGACTCTAAAGGGACTAAGGTCATGACCCCAGTACCTGGGATTCAGGACATACAGATTCCAAATGGATTAAGGTTGTGACTCCGGCACCTGGGACCTTGGACACATGGACTCTAGGGAAGTAAGGTCCTGACCCCAACACCTTGGATCCAGCACACAGACACTGTAAAGGGCCTAAGGCCATGATCCTACCCCTGGGATTCAGGACACACAGACTAAAAGGGAGTAAGGCCATGGCCCAAGCACCTGGGTGCTAGGAAACACATCTCTAAAGAAACTAAGGTCATGAACCCAGCACTGGAGAACCAGGACACACGGACTCTAAAGTGACTAAGGTCATGACCCCAGCACCTGAGACCCAGGACACAGATTCTAAAAGGACTAGAGTCATGACCCCAGCACCTGAGAATCAGGACACACAGATTCTAAACGGTCTAAAGTCATGACCTATGTACCTCGGATCCAGGACATACGAACTAAGGGACTGAAGTCATGACCCTAGCACCTTAGACAGGACACAGAGACTCTAAAGGGACTAAGGTCATGATACCAGCACCTGGGACCCAGGACACACAGATGCTAGAGGGACTAAGGAAATGGACCCAGCACCTGGGACCCAGGACACACAGATGCTAGAGGGACTAAGGAAATGGACCCAGCACCTGGGAGCAAGGACACACAGACTTTAAAGGGACTAAGGTCGTGATCCCAGCTCCTGTGACCCAGGAGTCTAAGTTCATGACCTTAAGTTCATGACCTTAGCACTTGGGACACAGGACACACAGACTCTAAAGGTACTAAGGTTGTAACCTCAGCACCTACTGCTGAGTATTAGACACTTGGGAAGTCTGAAACCTTGGACCCCCTCCAGAGCCTTCTTGGCTCTCCTGGACATACCTGGGAAATCCCTATCCTGTCTGAAGTTGGTGGTGCTTCTGTGGCAGCTAGCTTATGTTATTTTGGTTGCATCACCAGGTGGTCATAGGCTATCTTGGGACGTCACGGAAAATAGTCCACAGGCACACAGGGGCATGATGTCCAATGAGAAATAGGTAAACATGGGCCACGCATCCACCTGCTTTCAAAGGTCTGTCTTTAAATTCATTTTTTGAGGCAGGGTCTCACTCTGTCACCCAGATTGGAGTGTGGTGGCTTGATCACGGCTCACTGTAGGCTTGACTTCCTGGGCTCAGGAGATCCTCTGACCTCAGCCTCCTGAGTAGCTAGGACTACAGGTGCATGACACCAGCCTGGCTAATTTTTGCATTTTTTTTAGAGACGCAGTCTCACTGTGTTACCCAGGTTGGTCTCAAACTGTTGGGTTCAAGCAATCCTCCTGCCTTGGCCTCCTAAAATGCTGGGATGATGAGTGTGAGCCTCTGCTCCTAGCCTCATAGCATTTATATGAATAAGCAAATACCTGGATGCAGTGTGGATATTTTCGGGGAGCTTGTTGTGAGCCGGGGCTTGTGCTGGAGCTTCCCGACCTTAACACACTCTGTCACCACAGCCTGATGCAGAAATGTATCCCCTCTCTGAAGCTGAGGACACTGGCCACAGAGATGCCTTGCCCTAGCCAGTATCTTGCCTCTCTCTTGCCCTACCTTGTCCAGCCCTGGGTGTAGGTAGGGTGCAGGAAGCAGGGTAGGGGCCAGCCTCAGGACACCTGGCTGTCATCTGCTATGCCCATCCAGCTTGGCTCAAGGCTCAGGCTCACCTTCTGCCTCTCTCTGTGCATTGTGAACACCGGTTCTTCTTCCAGAACTATTCTTACCGTGAGACACCGCACAGAAACTAAGGACTGGCTGAACCCCCAGACGTGGAGTCTGCCATGACAATTCTGGAAACACACTCCTGGGTTATAAAACATCGGGGAAGGGGCAGGACAGGCAGGGGGTGGGGGCTGTCATGGTAAAGCGGGCCTCCGGGTGGGGTCAAGCCCCAGCACCCACTGCCCTCCTGTCCCATGTGAGCCCCTGCGATCCTTGTGAGGAAAAGACCAGGACAGGAAAACCAGCCTCTCCCGCTGGGGTTGGAGTCCTCAGGTCTCCAATAGCAAGGCTGCCTGGCTTGGACGTGTCCAGCATTTAGAGCCATGCTGTCCCCTCCCCCCTTCTCCGGCGTTGCCAGCAGTAGAATGACCTGCCTTGGGCCGTGGCATCCCTCCCCTCCCCATCAGCTCCAACTCCATTTCAACCCCCTCCCAATTCCATGTTTCACTTCCCTCCACCGGCCCTTTCCACGGCTCTTCTTCCATGTCCCTGTGTGACTGGCGCAGGGTGACTCATTGCAGCCAGACCAGGAAAAAGACTTTCAAGAGGGATGGGGAGGACTTAGGAACTCGACAAAAAATGACAGACACCTGTCCAGCGGGTCTCAGGTTGACAACAAGCATCGCGACCCTGCTGTGTGCCCAGGTGTGGCTGTTGCGCGAAGGAGAGGCCCCGGAGAGAGACTGGGAGAGAAGCCCGGGAAAGAGGCCCGAGAGAGAGGCTGGGAGAGAAGCCCATGAGTGAGGCTGGAAAAGAGGCCCCGGAGAGAGACTGGGAGAGAGGCCCTGGAGAAAGGCATGGGTGAGAGGCCTGGGACAGAGGCCAGGGAGACAGCTCAGGACTGAGGCCCAGGAGAGAAGCCTGTGAGTGAGGTTGGGAGAGAGGCCAGGAGGGAAGAAGAGTGACTAGGAGGTGTGGGGAGTTCCAGAAGCGCTCAATTCTCCAGAAAGGAGTCAGGGAGCACTGGAGGGAGGCCTTCTCTCCCTGGGGAGAGTGAGGGCCAGGTCCAGGAGTGCAGGTGCAGGTTAGGGTTGTGGGAGGTGCGGGCGGCAGTGGGTTTGCTCTTCCAACAGTGAGTGATCTTGAGACATGCACGTCACACCGTGTGGCTTTCAATGAGAAACTCTGAGTTAACACTTTATAGCCCGGCTAGCTGAGGTATGTGTGGCCCCTGGGTCAGAGACCTCAGTGGAGCCTCAAGGGGTGGCTGGGGGGGGCGCCACCATGACCACCTGCCTCCCACGAGTGTCAGTCGTGACAACCACAGATCAGGCTCCAAGCAGCCTCGAAAGGCCTCACCTGTGAAGGGCAGCAGTGTCCCTGGGCAAAGGGGTGTCAGTGCAGGCCCACCACCACTCAGCCAGGCTCCCTCTTGTGTCAGCTGGGCTCGGGAGGGACACTGGGGTCACAGAGCATCCTTCAGGGATAGACAGGAGGTGGTGGGCAGGAGGACAGACAGGTAGGACAGGGGCGCTGGGCGCTGAGCAGGCAGGGCCCCTGGATTCCCCAGGCTGCCGGGCTACCGCAGTTGACTCTTTTTCTTTCTGGAGGTTGGTAACTAGGAAACTTCCCTGCCAGTATTTCCACTACCCAGACCACGTGCGTCCCACCCCCAGGCACTACGGAATTGGCCCTGCCGCTCGAGTTCAGCCCTCAGGATGTCCTGTGGTCCCAGGACTGGCCTCGGCCTGTCCCTGGTCACCCAGCTGTGTGAGCATCGGAAGTCACCTGAGCCCTTGCAGACATGGCTTTGTGCTCTAAGGCCCAGGTATGCCCAGCCCCTGCCCAAGAAGACGAATGTCCAACTCCATCCTCCCAGCCTCTGGGGCTCACGCTCCTTGTGCCTGTGGGCCTGCCAGGGTCGGCCGGGTGGCTTGGCCTGGGGCCCTAGGCCACACAGTTGTTTCTCTCTCTTTCTCTCTGTCTCTGTCTCTGTTTCTGTCTCTCTCTTTCCTTGTCTCTCTCTTGTCTCTCCATCTGTCTTGTCTCTGTCTCTTTCTCTGTCTCTCTTGTTCCTCCCTCTCTCCCTCTCTCTCTTTGTCTCATCTTTCTGTCTCTGTCTTTCTGCCTCGCTCTCTGTGTCTGTCTCGGTTTCTCTCTCTTTCCTCATCTCTCTCTGTCTCTCTCTCATCTGTTTCTGTATCTCTCTCTTATCTCTGACTCTCTTTCTCTCTGTCTGTCTCTTCTTTCTCTGTCTCTTTCTCTCTGTTTCTCTTTCTTCCCCACTCTCTCCCTCTCTCTCTGTCTCTCTCCCTGTCTCTTTCTCTCTCTCCCTTCTCCCTCTCTCTCCTTCTCTCTGTCTCTCTCCCTGTCTCTCTTCCTTTCTCCCCCCTTTCTCTCTGTCCCTCTCTGTGTCTCTCCCTGTCTCTCTGTCTCTCTCCCTCTCTCTGTCTTTTTCTTTCTCTCTGCCTCCCTCTTTCCCTCACTGTCTTTCTCTCTCTCTCTCCCTGTCCCTCCCCCCCACTTCTCTCTCATGCACCCTGTGGTTTCATCCCATCCTGGGCTTTGCTTCACAGTGATTTATCCTTTAACCAGAATGAGTCACGGTGCTGGATTCCATTTCAAGAGGAAACTGCTGAGGGCACTTACGGTGGTGTTGGGCGCCTGGTCTGGGCTGCGCTGGGAGAGAGTTGGACCGACGCTCAGCAAGACTCACACAGGCCAAGGCCCAGGCTTCCTTGACCCAACAGCAGCCCTGTCGCCCATGGAGATGGACAGACCTGATGAGACCAGCCTTTCCACCCAGCCAACAGGCCCGGGCCCTTTCTTGGAAACACCTGCCCCCTGCGGACACCACATCCCCTCTTGGGGTGGAGGAGGCTGCGTAGGGAGCAAACTCATGCCACATCTGCCCACAGGACACTTGACACACTGTCTCTGCCTCATCAGAAACATTGGGAGGCGTGTCACCACACCCATTTTACAGACGCAGAAACTGAGGTCCAGAAACAGGGTGATGGGCTGGAGTCCCCAAGGATGGACAAGTGCAGGGCTGGAAGGAGGATACCACCCAGGCCTGAGTTTCTGTGCAGCTTCGACAGCCCTATAGTGAGGGGCTGCTTGCCGTGCCTACACCCGCTGAGACAGAAGACCGTGCAGCCCAAGCCCTGCCCCATGCTGTGGGAGGGTCACACAGGAGCATGGGAGCCCGAGGCCCGGGGAGTAGGCGCTGGCCAGGCGGAGGGCATGCCCAGCTGAGGCATGGCAGCTGTGTCTTGAACACTGATCCCTCATGGGTCACTTTTACAGGCCACTGAAATGCCCCCATTAGGGCTCCCGGGTTTAGACATGGGAGACCCTGGTGGAAAGGCACACGTGGTGTGTGAAACTACTTGACCTGGGGAGGAGTTAGTTCAGGTGGACACCACTGGCAAGTCTTGGGACATGGTGGCCACATGTTGTCCTCCTGGTCCCACCCCGGCCCCTCCTCACTGACTCTGGGCTCCCCACAGCCCCACATGGAGCTCAGATGTCCCCAGGCCTGCGATTCTTGGAGCCTGGGAAGTCCAGGGAGGTGTGTCCTCGGTCCCTAGCCAGGCCCACTGAGTCAGAGGCCATTGGTAGGCCTGCAGGGTGCCTGCTAGGCTGGAGAGTGTTCCTGAGAGGGGTTGGTTCTGGGCATTTTGCACGTGTGATGGCACATTCTTGGGATGGACTCAGGCTTCTCTGTGTATGTTAATGTACATTGCGAATGTTCCCACCACCCAGGCTTTGGTCCTGGGAGAGGCTGCCCAGTGCTGTCAGGGCTTCTAGGAGAAGCATCCTGGCTGCTGCTTTCATCCGGAGCTGACAAGCTCTGAGGGGCTGCACGCACTCCCCTTCCTTGCAATCCCTTCTCCTTCCCTGCCCTCTAGGACATAGCACCTCCTTTGGGCTCCTCTCTGTACCTTCTCTCCCTCCTCCCTGATCCGTGGCCGTCTGGAGGTTCCTCCCCATCTGGCCTCCTCCTCCCTCCTCCCTGCCAAGGGGCACTCCCAATGTACGTCTGGGTCCCAGCTCTCCTCCCCCTGCCAGACTGGAGGCCCAGTCCCCGGCCACCAGCTGGCCATCTGTACCCGGGTGGTCCTTGGATGTGTCAGATCACTGGGTCCAAGGTTGACTCCCTTGCCCCTACAGCCTGCACCCTGCTGCTGGGCTTTGCTTTGTGCTAAGGACGCCCCTGTCCTCCCCATTGGTGAGATGTATCCTCGGTCACCTCATCCTGTGTCACCTCCAGCTTTACCTCCTCCTATTGTCACCCAGCGCAGTCTACTCCAGCCATTCATGCCATTCCCTGAACATTCCATGCATGTTTCCACCTCAGAGCCTTGGCACCTGCCATTCTCTCATCTAGAATGCACTTTGCTTGGATATCATCCATGACAGTCTCAGGCTCTCGCTGTCCTTTAGTCTCTGGTCCATCACCCTGTCTTTGAGGCCTTGTTTGGCAGTCTGTATCGACAGTCCTCACCTCGACCACCACCCTAGACCACCTGCCCTGTTTCTCTGATGCACAGACACCCACTGACAGAGGATGGACACATGGACAGTCTGCCTCGTCCCCCTGGAAGAAGAGCCCCTTCAGGGTAGCAACCTTGCAATTCTGTTCAGTGTTAAATTCCTAGTACTTTTCACAGGAATTCAGGAAGTGTTCACTGAATGAATGAGTGAACTACTGATGCACATGAAGCATGCCTTTCTCATGTCCCATCCCTTCACCCAAGTGCCCCCTCTGCTCCCCTGGACTTCCCCAGCCTCCCCACTGGACTCCCACCTTCAGGGACTACTCCCTCATTCCAACCTCCACAGGGTAACCAAGTTGACCACCCGAAATTCAACTCTGCTGAGCCACTCTCCTGCTCTAAAACCTCCAACAGCTTCCCAGGGCCTCCCTGATCCAGGCCCTTACCCTGGCACTAGGAGCCTCTGGTAGGATTCTCGCCCTCCCAGTTTTTGGCCTCCCTGCCCTGCCTTCTGCAACCACGTGGGATGGGGTCCTTTCTCTACACGTGGTTACATATTTTCCACCTCTGGATTATTTTTTTTAAAATTTTTTTCTGTAGAGATGGGGTCTTGCTATGTTGCTCAGACTAGTCTCAAACACCTGACCTCAAGTGATCCTCCTGTCTTGGCCTCCCAAAGTGCTGGGATTGCAGACACAAGTCACTGTGCCTGGCCATCCCGTGTCTACTCAGAACATGGAAAGCCCACCATCTGGAAGCCCCTCCTTGCAGCCCTTTCTCAGTGTTTCCCCTCAACCCCCGTGGAAATGAGCTCTTCCTTGCTTTCAGGGGTCAGCAGCATATCAGGTGGGGACAATGATTCCCGGCCAGCCTTGGGGCTGGGTTGCTCTGTCCCATGTCCCCTTGGGACTAGGCAGGCCCTGTTCAAGGCTGGAGCCCTGCCTCTGACACTTACTGATTATGTCACCTCTGGATTCTCAGGTGTCTTGCCTGTGAAATGGGTACACGCCACTTCCCTTACACGTTGCCGGTGTCCCTGAGCCTGCACCTGGACATCTCTGTGGTCTCTTGCTCTAAGGTTCCCTTGGGACCTCTTGGGGACTGGCAGGCTTTGCTCCCGTGTCCTGGAGGGCAGCAGGCAGAACATCCTGCCCTGCCGGGAGCTTCTCTCTCCAGGGGCGAGATCTTCAAGACAGATGTGAAATGCGGGCTCAGGGCTGTCTCTTCTCGGTGCCAAGAGGCTTCTTGCTCCAGGGGCCAGAGGCTTGGACTGGCCTCTGTAGACCCTGCCTTCGGCACTTTCGAGACATCAGAGGGTCCTGAGCCTACCAATTTTATTTCTTCAGTGTACGTGCGTGGGAGTCATGGGGATTACATTTCTCTGAAAATATACAAGGGATTGAAAAACTGGAGCAGAGAACACTTGGTCCAAGAGGAATGTGTTTTCTTGTTCCTTCTGGGGCATCTGTGAGTATTGTTACTGTTGCTGAAACCCAGGCGTGCAGAAAACTGTTCAAGATGTCTGAAGCACCATTGCAGGCAGCATGGCCTTGTCTGCGTTCTGAGCTGGGGGCGCGGGGAGTGGAAGGGAAGGGAATGGGTTAAGAAAGTAAAGTGGCGGCACCCCCCAGACTGCCTCTCCTCATCCAGTCATTTACTCTGTGCCCTCACCATCCAAAGGGGTTCACACCAGGTAAATGAGCATATCCCTTGGTGCCCGGGCTGGGGGACAGCTGGCGGCTCCTTCTCTGGGGACAGTGCTGATACCTGGGCTGGGGGGGTGCCATTCTCACACACTGGCAAGTCTCTATCTTATATCCAGTTAGCCTCTGAGTCCTAGTCTCCCTGCTGGGGTCTCCTGGGGATCTCTTAAAAACACAGATCCAAGGCCAGGTGCAGCGCCTCATACCTGTCATCCCAGCATTTTGGGAGGCCAAGGAGGGAGGATTGCTTGAGCCCAGGAATTCAAGACCAGCCTGGGCAACATAGCAAGATGTCGTTTCTACTAAAAATCTAAAAATTAGTCAGGTGTGGTGGCACACGCCTGTAGTCCCAGCTATTCTGGAGGCTGAGGCAGGAGGATCACTTGAGACCAGGAGATCGAGGCTGGAGTGAGCTGTGATCATGCCACTGCACTCCAGCCTGGGTGACAGTGAGACCCTTGACTCAAAAAAAAAAAAAGATAGCAATAAAAACCTAGATCCCTGCCCCCCAGGGACCCAGGAGAGGCAGACCAAGGCCTGGGCACTCTGCCTGAAGGGTTGAAGCCAGGTCCACACTTGGAGGCAAGCAGAGCTTGGTCAGAGGAGCCTCCCATCTGGTCCTAGCCACTTGGGTTCAGGTTTAGCTGTAACTGACTCCATCCTCACTGCGGTTTTGGGTGTTCTTTGATTTAGTCCAGCACCTGAGCTGGGCAAGCTCATTCCCATTTTACACATGAACAAACCAAGGTCCAGGGAGGTCAAGAGCTCCTTTGAGGAGGACCAGGAGGCTCTGTGTGTCACTCCCTTGCTCTGTCCTTCCTATGCGGCACCTGGTGACAATCAACACACCCCATGGACAGTGCACCGCAGTCAGCTGGCAGCCCCTAGACTACATCAGCGTCAACCTCTCTCTTTCCGTGATCAACACTTGCAGGGGCCCAGACCTGAGTACAGGTCTTGAAACGTGGCCCACAAGACACGGAACACGGGGGCTGGGGAGGAGGCAGGGAGGGGAAGACCACAGGTCCAGAGAGGCTTGGGAGTTCCTGTTTGTTCCCCAGGCCCCCACGGTCACTGCCTCCACTGGGCAGGGAACACGCTTGACCCAGTGGATGCAGTCGGCACCACCCCGACAACCTGCGGCACCTGCCCCCTCCCATGATCCTCCGGCTGCGCTCAGGTCAGCAAAAGCCACCGGCAGTGGCTCTGTCATCTTCTGCTCCTCTAAGCCCAACCTCCAGGACCCTGTTAGGATGTCCCAGAGATCCCAGGCGCAGACTCTGACCAAGGTCCTGTGTGAGGAAGACCCCAAGGTAGCTGCTCTCGGGCTGTGGGGGAAAGCTGATGTCCAAAGGGGAGATGGCTGTGGACTCAGGTGGCCCCAACACAAACGAGAGGGATATACGCCATCAGAGAGAAGGTTCAAAAGGGGAAGGCCATTTCAGACTGGGAGAAGGATCCAGAAAGTCTTCGTGGAGAAAGTGGCCTCCAAAGATGAATGTAATGAACACCAGCTCATCTTTCGCCTTGAATTGTTTTTAAATTATTTCAAGGATATTATTACTGTTGCCTTAACTGGTCTGCGACTCACTTGGGAATGAAACCATGTTTTACTCATATCAGTATTTTGCAGAGTCTAGGAACATTTATTAACAGATGCTCAAATAAACAACCTTGGTCAAAATAAGTTCTGGGTTGGAAAAGCTGGTTTAATTTAATCTTCAGTCCTTCCTAGCATGTAAACAACATGGGTACTGTGCATCTCAGGCCTGGACTAGGGGAGAGAGGGTCAAGTCATTCATTCCGTCTCTCACAGTAAGTTCTTTGAGCACCTATTGAATGCCAGGAATTATACCCCTAATGTCAGGAAGAAAGATAATGACACAGGCGACCACTGTCCCATTTGATTAGTTCTGTGACAAGAAAAACGCAGAATTCCATGAGGGCAGCCAACATAGGGATGGAAAGGGATGATCCAAGGAGGCTTCTCAGAGGAAGTGACATCTGAGTTGATAAAAGAATATGAGCTGGGTGCAGTGGTTCACGCCTGTAATCCCAGCACTTTGGGAAGCCAAAGTGGGAGGATTGCTTGAGTTCAGGTGTCCAAGACCATCCTGGGCAACATAGCAAGATCTCATCTCTACAAAAATAAAAAAAAATTAGCTGGGCATGGAGGCACACACCCATAGTTTCAGCTAGTCAGGAGGCTAAGGAGGGAGGATTGCCTGAGCCCAGCAGGCTGAGGCTGTGGTAAGCCATGATCATTGTGCTCATGCCACTGCACTCTAGTCTGAGTGACAGAGTGACACCCCTGACTCAAAGAAGAAAAAATAATATGAAAGAGGACTTTCAATCCCAGCCATAAACAACTAAGGAAGCGAGACAAAATAGACAAAACTACTGTTTTCTGGCACTGGGTAGCAATCAATGCCACCATCAATACTTGTGGGGAGGGTGGAGTTGAGCCCATGCTCACCCAGCTTTCTCTCGGAAGACATTCTCCTTGCTGCAACACAAGGAAATAGGGTCCAGAGAGTAGTAGTATTGCTGGATGGAGACAACAGTGATTGGAGCTGGGCAGGCAACAATGACTCAGATTTGAGAGGGACAGGTACTTTTTAGAAAGGGGAGTCCCCAAAGCTCTGCCAAGTTTCCCTCAGGTTCTCGGCTGACTGTTACCTGGAAACACACAGTGTGAGACTCTGAAAAAAATCTATCAGGAAATAGCCCCTGGGAGCATAGACTCTGGAGACTGCCCCCAGTGTTGCAAGGAGGTGTTGGGGTTCTTGACCACCAGGATGGAGAGACCTTAGTGAATACTCTGGGCTTTCCTTTGAGACCCCAGAAGATCTATGCTCTAAGAGTAAAGACCACAAACCAGGAATGAGGGCAAAACTAGCTTAGACTTGTCCTGGCCAAGGCCCTAGCCATGCCTTGATAAAATTTAGACTATTTCACTAGTAACCTAACTACCTGTCAGAACAAAAGGTAGTATTCCTTAAAGGAAGGTAACAGAAACCATAGCCTCTATAATGTAACAGCCATAATATTCAGCATAGAATTTAAAAAAATTACTAAACAAGAAAAGACTTGGGGAAAACTGATAACTAACTAATAACCATAAGACAAAATAGTCACTAGAAGCAGACCAGAGATGATCTGAAGTTAAACAACAAGAACATCAGAATAACAATTTGGACTAATATATGAGAAAAGATGGAATAAAAGATGAACACATGGGATAAAGATAGATTATTATGACATATTAGAATCTGTAAAAAGAGAATCAAATGGAAATTCAGAACTTGCAAAATTAAATCTGTGTCATAAAGAATATGTTGGATGGGTTTAGCTGCATGCTGGATACAGCAGAAAGCAGTATTCTGACCTTGAAGATACATCAATAGAAGATGTCTAAATGGAAGCATAGCAGGAGGAAAGTGAGATGAAAAGTTGAACAGTGACATGAGAAATATGGCAAGAAGGCCTAACCCACACAGTGGATGCTCAGAAAGAAAACGAAAGAAATGGGGCAGAGGCTATATTGGAAAGAATGAAGGTGGAGAATTGTCCAAATTGGATGAAAAGCAATTGCAGATTCAAGAAGCTTAGGAAACCCTAAACAGAACCAGTACAAAGAAAATGACACTTAGTCAAACTGCTGACATTGAAGACAAACAGGAAACCAATCATAGGAGAAGGCCTACATCATATACATCATAGTCAAACTGCTGACATTGAAGACAAACAGGAAACCAATCATAGGAGAAGGCCATGTTACATTCAACAGAACAATGGTGAAATGAAAGCTTGGTATTGCAACAGAAACTGTAAGGCCAGAAGACAATGAATTGACACTGTAAAGTGCTAAAAGAAAAAAACTGTCAACCAATACTCTATACCCAGATAAGATATAATTCAAAAATTAAGATGAGATAAACATGTGCTCAGACAAAAAGATCAAAAACCCAACTCCCAAGGCTAAAAGAGCCACTGTCAGCAGTTCTTTGGCTAAAAGAAAATTACCTCAGGTGAGAGCACATAACTGTAGGAAAAAAATGAAGAGCACCAGAAAGTGTAGCTATGTGGGTAAACAGACATTATTATTTACAGTTTAAAGCAATAATAATAATGTCTTGTAGAATTTATGATGTATGCAAAGGTAATATGCATGACAAAAATAGCACAAAAGATTAAAAAATTTTTTGTGTTATTTAGGAAGTGGCATAAATACTAAAGTAGGTTGTAATAAATCGAGAATGCACATTGTAGTTTCTACAATGAACACTTAAAAAAATCAATAAAAGAAGTTAAAAAGCTAACAGAGAAGAAAAAATATTCAAAATACTTGAATAATTCAAAAAAGTTCAGAAAGGAGAAATAAAGGGATAAAAATAGATGGAAAAATAGAACACATATGGCAAGACAATAGACTTCAACCCAGCGATATCAGTTATTGATGTTAAATGAAATTAGCCCATTAAAAGGCAAGAATTGTCAGACTGGATTAAGAACACTATCTGCTGTTTAAAAAAGAAATACTTTAAATATAAGGATACAGAAAGATTGACAGCAGAAGGATTAAAAGACAAGGATTAAAAGGATTAAAAGACAGAGTACACAAAAATTTACAAAAAGACACTAGGTATGCCTACATTAATGTCAAAGTAGACTTTAGAAAAAAAAAATGATAAAGAGAGACATTTTATAATGACAAATGAGTTTATTCAACAGGAATATACAATAGTCCTAAATTTGTATATGCCTAATTAACATAGCTTCAAAATACAGAGGGTGCCAAAAAACTGTATGCACATTTTAAGAAAGGAAAAACTATATTACAATTGTAATACTCGATATATACCGATAACAAAAGATTAACACAAGTCATGTTTGACTTCTGCAATTACAAGAGGTGCTCAAAGTGGTTACCATCAGCGTCCAGATACTTCTGCTTATGACGAACCCAAAGGAATACATAGATAACATCTCTTAAAAGGTGTATACATTTTTGGCACCCCCAATATAAAGCAAAAGCTGGCAGAAGCCAAAGAGGAGACAGGCAAATCCCCAAGATGCCTGGAGATTTTAGTTCAACTTTCTCAGAAACTGATAAAATATGCAGACAAAATAATAATAATAATTAAGGAGGGAGTTGATTTGAACAATACAACCAAATTGACCTAATTGATATATAGATATAGAAGTAATACTCAATAAAATGTAGAATGGACCACCTTTCAAGTATGCTGGAAATTTGCCAAAATAGACCATATCCTCAATCATAAGATGGTATTAACATATATTACGAAATTTAAACTATGTGTCTCTTTTGGCCACTGTAGAATTAAATTAGAACTCTAACAGAAAGAAAAATAAAACAATTTCCAAGTATTTGGAAATTAAAATGCACATTTCCAAATAACTCATGAGTCAAAGAGGAAATCACAATGGAAATTAAAAATTATTTTAGTCTCAATGATAATGAAAACATCAAAATTTGTAGGATGTAGCTAAAGCAATGCTAGAAGAAATTTATAACCTTATGTGGATATATTAGAAAAGAAAGGGTCAGAGAATCAACGATATGCAATAGAGAAAAATCAATAAAGACCAAAGCTGATCCTTAGAAAACATTCATGAATTGATCTACCCATAGCAAGACTGATCAAGAGCAAGAGAGACAATAGCAATTATCAATAAGAGGAATACAAAAGAGGGTGTCACTAAAGAGTTAAGACATTTGGCTAATATGGATAGTATTTTGTCAGTTACATTTGAACAAAATGGACAAATTACTTGAAATCACAAATTACCAAAATTAACACAAGAAACAATAGGAAATCTAAATAGCCCATTATCTTTAAGAAATTGAAACTATAATTAAAAATCTTCCCACAAAGGAAATTCTAGATACTATACTGGTAGATTTTTCCAAACATTTATAAAAAAATAAAACAGACTGTATGTTTTACCAGATAATAAAAAAAGTGAGAACATATTCAACACATTTCTTTGAGGTCTGAATAACTGTTATACCAAAATCTGATGAAGGCATTACTAAAAGGAAAGAAAATTTATAGGCCAATGTACCTCATGAAATAAAAAAGACACAAATACCTCACAGAAACAAAATTCCTGAGACTATTTATGGGAGACTACAAGGTAACTGAATGAGATTTATCCTAGAAGTGTTGGTTTAATACTAAAAAAAAAAATCAATCAGTGTAACTAACCATATTAACAGAATAAAAAACCATATCTCAATTGTTGCAGAAAAAAGCATTTGATAACATTTAATACCTATTTGCTATTTTTTTTTTGAGTCGGAGTCTCACTCAGTCGCCCAGACTGGAGTGCTGTGGCTGCTCCTGGCCACTGCAGCCTCGACCTGCTGGGCTCCGGCGATCCTTCCGCCTCAGCCTTCCAAGCAGCTGGAACTACAGGCGCGCGCTACCATGCCTGGCTAATTTTTGATTTATTGTAGAGATGAGGTCTTGCCAAGTTGCCCAGGCGGGTCTTGAGCCCGCGGGCTCAGGCAATCCACTCACCTCAGCCTCCCGAAGGTGCAGGATTACAGGCTGAGCCACCGAGCCTGGCCCTATTTACTATTTTTAAAAAATGACCTCAGGAAACTAGGAGTAGAAAAGAACTTCTTTTCTACTTCACAAAGAAGGATATCAAAATGGACAGTAAATTCATGAAGAGTTGCTCAATATCATTAGCAAGTAGGGAAATGTAAATTAAACCCACATTGAGATACTACCACACACAGCCAGAATACTTGAAATGGAAATAACAGATAATACCACGTGTTGGGAAGAACGTGGAACAATCAGAACTCTCTTGTTTTACTAGAAAGAGTTGAAATAGGTGGGCCAATTTGGAAAATATGCTGAGCAGATACCTTCAGAGGTATCTACAATGAATAAATTAATAAACTACAGTTAACATCTAATTTAATTATAAAATATTGACATTTCCCTAATGAAAATAAGAAGAGAATACTTAGTATCACCACCTCTATTTGTCCTTGTACTGAAAATCCTAACCAGTGCAATTAGGCAAGAAAAATGAAGTTATGAAAATCATAAAAGAAGAAATAAAGTTGTAATTATTTTAGACAATTTGATTGTATACATAGAAAATCCAAAATAATCTACAAGGAAGCTTTTAGAAATAATAAATGACTTTAGTAAAGTTGCTGGATATAACATAATATACAAAAATCAATTGTATTTTTATATACTGGCAGAAAATATTGGAAAATGAAATAAGAACATTTTATTTTTAATAGCATAAAATGTAAGTATGTAGGAATTAGTGTAATAAAAGATGTGCAATACTTGCATTGAAAGTTTCAAAGCATTACTGAGAGAAAAATTTTTTAAGTGACTAAATACATGTTCATAAATTAGAAGATAGTATTATTAACATTTCATTTCTCCTCAGATTTATCTATAAAAGTTTAATCTGTAAATTCACTGCAATGCTCATCAAAATCTCAGCAAATTTTATTCAAGGAAAATTGACAGGCTAATTTCAAAATTTATATAGAAGTATAAAGAATTTAGCATAGTTTAACAATATTCTCAAAGAAAATTGAACATAGAAAACTCACACTGCCTGACTTCAAGACTGATTTTAAAGTTACAGTGACTAAAGGAGATTTTACTGGCACAAGCTGGATAAATAGACCAATGTAATAAAACAGAGTCAAGAAATAGACCCACATAGTATGGTCACCTGATTGCTGACAAAGATGACACTAGAACTGAGTGCGAGAAAACAGTATTATAGCAAATGGTGCCAGATCAATTAGATATTCAGAGGGAAAATAAATACTCCAAACCTTTCATCTTTAGCTCACACCTTAAATAAAATTAATTTGAGATGAGTCATGGACCTCAATGAGAAAGTGAAAACATCAAGCCTTCTAGAAGAAAACAGAGGAGAGTGTCTTCACAATTTTTGGGAGAGTCAAAGATTTCTTAAGTAGGATACAGAAAAAAATATCAAGCACACAGAGATTGATAAATTATGCTTTATTAAGGTTAAGAACTTCTGTTCCTCAAAAAATACCATTAAGAGAATGAAAAGACCAGCCCCAGAGTGGGACAAGTTGTCTGCCATGCCTCTATCTGACAAGGGCTTCGTATATAGGACATAGCCTTTGAAGTCCCGTAAGTCACTCAGAAAAAGATACCCTGCACTGTTTTAAAAATGGGCAGAAGGCCTGATGCATCACTTCACAAAGAAGGATATCAAATGGACAGTAAATTCATGAAGAGTTGCTCAATATCATTAGCAAGTAGGGAAATGTAAATTAAACCCACATGGAGATACTACCACACACAACCAGAATGCTTGAAATGGAAATAACAGATAATACCACGTGTTGGGAAGAACGTGGAACAATCAGAACTCTCTTGTTTTACTAGAAAGAGTTGAAATAGGTGGGCCAATTTGGAAAATATGCTGAGCAGATCCTCCTAGGATTAAATATATACTCAACAAAAATGAGAACATGAGCCTGTCAGCAGATGGGCACAAGATTGCTAACAGCAGCTCTATTTCAAACAGCCCAAAATGGAAACAATCCAAATCCCCTCCCCGTTGTCCCCTGACACCGTATTTCAGCCTGTGAGGACACGCACATCCAACCCCTCGCAGACACCCCTCCCCAAATAGCCAGGACTGGAGGTGAGACCTTGAGGCCCTGGGGGGATGGGAGGGGCTGCCTATGGTCCTCATGTGCCTGCTCCCCGTGCTTTCACATAACTCAGAGAAGGAGGGCTCATTCATCTCCATTTCACAGACGAGGAGACCGAGGGCCCGAGGGACTGAACGCTCGGGCCTTCATGGTCAAGGGCAGAGCCCGTGTAGCCTCTGCCTTGCCAGGACCCGATCAAGTCACTGGAAACAGGAGTGTCTACTTGGGAAGACCAGGTGGGTGGTGCGGGGCACTGGGCAGTGGGAGGGCCAGGTGTGGGCACCATGGGTGGCTGGGTGGCAACCTCACTCACCACTTCTTGCCACTGATGTCATGCTGCTGCACTGTGTAGCCAAAGAAAGCAGTCCTGGAGCCAGTGATGATCTGTGGCTTCCTAGTGTCCATGTTGAAGGTGTCCGTGAACCCTGCAGGGGGAGGAGAAGGAGAGGGTCAGACAAGCAGAGAAACAGGCCCTGGGGTGGCAGATCCATGAAAGTTAAACATATACAACCTTACAACTCTGCACTTCTGCCCCTGAGCACGCACCCAATAAACATGAGGACATAAGCCCACCAAAAGGTGTGTGCAAGAATGTTAGTAGCAGTTCTATTTTAAATAGCCCAAAATGCAGCTGGGTGCGGTGATTCATGACTGTCATCCCTGGACTTTGGGAGTCCGAGGCAGGAGGATCACCTGAGTTCCAGGAGTTCAAGACCAGCCTGGGCAACATAGTGAGACCTCATCTCTATGAAAAAAATCTAAAAATTAGCCAGGTGTGGTGGTGTGTGCCTGTAGTCCCAGCTACACAGGAGGCTGAGGTGGAAGGATCGCCTGAGCCCAGGAGGTCCAGGCAGTGGTGAGCCGTGATCGTTCCTCTGTGCTCCAGCCTGACTCTGACTAGGAAAATAAATCCAATAACCCCAAATGGAAACAATCCAAATGTAAAAGAAGTAGACGCATTGTGGTCTATTAAGACAATGGAGTGCTACTGGTCACTCCATTGTCTTAATAAACCACAATGCGTCTACTTCTTTTACAGAAGTGAAAGTGTGAGTTGCGATAGCCAGTGACTTGTTAAACCTCCCAGACATGGTATTGAGTGAAAAGTCAGGTGCACACAGGCACCCGCTGCAGGATTTCATCTAACGTGATGCTCAAATCATGCAAAGCGAATCTGTTCCCTGTGCTGGGAATGCTCTTCCCCCTACTGCCTGCATGTCCTCGTGGCACTGATCGCAGGACGCTATGTGGCACATCTACTTGTCACTGCACTGAAGCTGACATCTCATGAGAGCCTATATTCTCTCAGCTCCTGGGATGCTGCTATGCTCTCCCTGCTGGGCCTCAGGGCCTGGACGTTGGGTGACTGATGACCAGAGATCAGGACCCCCGGGCAGGATGTTCCTCCCCTCCATGACAGAAGGGGAAGAAGAGCTTCCTGGGCACAGACATGCTCCAGACAACGGTCAGGCATGTGGTCCTGATGTCACGTGGTTTGGTAAAGTTTCACAGCAGCCTGGGGCAGATGTAACCAACCTCAGGGGTGGAGAGTTGGCCCCAAATCACTCGCTAAGAAGAGATGGGACAGGAACACAACCAAGTAGCTTGGGTGCTGGGTGCCCCCTCCCCAGGGGACCAGCCCTCCCTAGGAAGCACCTGCTGGGAGAGGAAATTCTTTTTAGAGAGGAGGGTCTCTCACTTCTGCTTAAGGTGGCCCCTGCTCTACCTTTGGTTCCAGTTGGGAAAAGAAACAGAGAGAAGGCAGGTGCCATGTGCCCATCCTGTGGCCAGGCCAGTGCCTGTCTTCCCTGGCTATCCCCAGTGAGGCTCTCCCTTGGGCTCTGTACAGGACTGGCCCTGCCCCCCCAGTGTCCCCAGCAAGTTGTCCTCCCTTGGGGCTCTGCACAGGACTGGCCCTGTCCCCCCAGTGTCCCCAGTGAGTTGTCCTCACTTGGGGCTCTGTGCAGGATTGGCCCCGCCTCCTCCCAGTGCCCCCACCCCAGCCACACTGAGGGCAGGATTAATGGAATCTGGCCATGAGGAGCAGGCATTCTGGTTTCTTCCCCAGAGACTATACGGCATTTGCCTTTGACCAAACCAAACCAACCAGAGAACAAATTTCCTGAAAATGATGTCAAGCCTGTCTCTGCCCTTGGCCTCAGCACGACCCCGGCCTTCTCCAACGCAGGCATTCCGGTGCTGGGAATGTGCCCTTCTCAGGGATTTACGACCCCCAAGACCAGTCACACAAACAGAGCTGTTCCCGCCAGGAACCCGCAGGCCATGGTGCGCTGGGAGCCGGGCTGGGCAGCCGGCCACCTCCTGCCCTTGATATGGATGACAGAGGAAGCCACAGGCCCGGGCTGCTGTCCTGCAGAGCGGGGCCCAAATGATGTCAGCGGCTGCTCCTCTCAGGTCTTATCTGTATCCTGCACAAGGTGCCGGTCAGTCCCAGGAAGGGACAGGGCCATGGAGCAGCTGAGGTGCCATGGGGCTCCCCGTTCTCCAAGTCACTGGTGCAGGTTAAGGTGGGGTCATGGCCTGCCACCAGGTGGGGCAGCCACAGTCCTGGGCGCCAAGGGATACTGGCCAAGGAGGGCAGCTACCAGTCATTCATAAAGTCCACGGGAGTGTCTACTTCTACCTGAGGTGCTGTTCAAGTGCCTCCCCCACTTTCCAAATGCCTCCACACAGCCCTGACTGTCTTGTGTGCACTCCCTGCCTTGTCTTGTGTGCACTTGCCCTGGGCCTCTTTTCTGCTCCCCAGACACGCCTTCCTCTCTCGGCCGTGGGGTCTTTGCATGTGCTGTTTGTTCTCTCCTGAGCCTCTCATGAACTCCCATCATCTTAAGAGCCAGAGCCAGTGCCACGTCCTCCATCACCTCCTCCAGGAAGCCTCCAGGGCACCTCGGTCATATCAGATTCTGCTGAATGCTCTTGCCACTCCTGCACCCCACCAACGGGTGACTAGCTCCTTCTTTTCTCATCTTAGCCAGTCATTACACTCAATGGTGTGACTGTAGGTCCCCCGTCCCACACTAGGGACTCTGATCCCAGGAGGACAGGACAGGTCCAGCACAGGTCCCAGGGACTGAGGCATGAGCAAAGCAGGAAGAGAGTATGGCCCCCAGATGTCTAGCAAGGTGGCCCACAGGAAGTGCAAGGAAAAAGTGGACGCCAAGTGAAAAGCTGTAGTCACTAGAAAGGGGAGGGCCGCTGGGGACTGGGGGTCTGGAAGCTTCTAGGAAGAAGGCAGGCAGACCGGAGGAAGTAGGCAGGCCTTGATGGTGGGATGGTGGGGCCAGGGAAGAAGAGGACAGTCTGCCTGGACAGGGCATCAGGGATGGCCAGGCCCTCTGGCCAGCCTGCCTCTTTGGGGACGAGGCCGGTCTGGGGATGGCATGAGCTCTCAGGTCAGGACTTGGGAGAATCTCAGAGAGTGTCTGGAAGTGCTCTAAGCAGAGCACCAAGCCCATGGCAAAGCTGGATGCGTGAGCACCTGACAACTCTTGCTGGGTGGAGCTCAGTCAAGTGCGCCGTTCCCTGAGCTACTTTGGGACCTTAGGCATGCAGGAGACTTCCTTCCCACACCTGGGGGGCCAGCTCAGATGACACCTCTGCCACCGAGTGGTCTTTCCTCCGGGGTCACAGCCCCTTGGCAGGGGCTGCCCCAGTGCCTGCTGCCCTTTGCCTGGATGGCAGTTGCTCCCACTGGTCTTGCTCTCATGCCGGGTTAAGGCTACACTGCTCAACGTCACGTCCAGGAGCAGCCTGTCATCTTTGCTTAGTGCCTAAAAGACACGGACAGACTTGCCTGCTAGGTCTCCCACGGAGAGCCTGTTTCCGGAACCTGTACCCTCTGGCTTCCTCCTGCCTCAGTTTAACTCATAGCTCTTGACTTGGGCACTGAGCATCCCCTACCACTTAGATAACAATCATAAAAGCATGGCATCCATGCACATGGCGCTTAGGAGGTATCTGGCTCTATCCTGGATGGATTTTAATGCTCACAACAAACTTTTGGAGTAAGACTATTATGATTGTCATTTTACAGGTGAGAAAACTGAGGCACAGAGAGGATCAGCAACTGGCCATGATCACACAGCCAGGAAGGGGCAGGTGCGATTCAGGCCTTGTGGCTCTGTGCCATTCAGTTTGCCACCACGTGGCTTGCCCACTTTAGCTGCCTGAGGCCTCCCTGGAGTGACCTCCTCCAGGCCCGTCCTCCTCCGTCTTACCCCATCCTCTCCAAAACCCACCTGTCCTGTGTCCCAGGCACTCAGATCCTGCTTGGAAAGAACGGACGGTGACCCCCATCCCAGCAGGTGGACCTGGGGGACAGGAGACAGAGCCAGACGCTGGGCCTCTAGTGAAGCACCGGATAGAACTGACAGCAGAGGGAGCCAAGCCTTCTGGCCCCCTCCCTGTGCGGGCCAGCCATGCTCCCTGGCTCTGCCCTGCTGGGAGCACCTGTGTAAGCAACACCAGCACTCCTCGGTAGGGAGCTGGGGGGCAGGAGGCAGGTACGTCAGTGTCATTGGTGTCACTGGCCTCTTTCCGGCCTCACATGGGCTCCAGGGACCGCATGTCTAAAAGCAGGTCTCAGATAGGAGAGCAGGAGGGGGATGGGGGGGGATCCATAAAACTGGCCAAGCAAAAAGCCGAGCAGACCCCCTGAGGCTTTGGAGAAAGCCCAGTCCAGGGCGGGGAAGAAACAGGCTCTGAGACCCGAGGCCTGCCTGTGCCTAGCCCCTGCCCTGCAGACAGCCATCCTGGCTATGTCTCCCTTTGCCCTGTGGACCCGCAGCCAGATTGCATGTGCTCCCCCACCCCAGCTGTGTCTCCTTGAGCCCTGGGGGACAGGGGACAGAGCCAGACGCTGGGCCTCTAGTGAAGCACCGGATAGAACTGACAGCAGAGGGAGCTGTACCTCCCCCACCCCATGGACCCCCACCCTGGTTGTGCCTCCTCCTGTCCTTCGGACTCCTGTCCAGTGAGCAAGAGACAGGCAGAGGCTCTAGCTTGGGCCACCAACCTGCCCTTCTGCCCAAGGCACTATCTCAGAGGCCTGTGTAAAGGCACTCCTGGGCCTGGGGGCTTTGCTGGAGGCCGAGGCCCTGGTCCAGGTGCCTGTAAGAGGGACTGGTGATTTAGCAGAGGGTCTGGCAGTGAAGCTCACTGAGCCCAGGGAGGAAGGGCCCTGCCCAGCAGGAGGAGACAATGGGTGCTTTCCCTTGGGGGCTGCTAGGCCAGCAGGGGGTCACACCGGGGAGCTTCTCACTTCTCACGGGTGACTCCTCCTACGTCTCCACGTGGGGGTGCCGAGGGGTATTTAAGTGACAAGATTGGCCGTGTGCACTGAGCCCACCTCCCAGGCTGCTGAGCTGTGAGGACAGACCTGGGTTCTGCGGGGCTCCTTGTCCCCACTCTAGGGCTGGGGCACGGAGTAGCTCATGGAACACACGTTCCTGTGGGCTGGGCTTCAGAACTTCAGACACACCCAGCTGACCTAACCCTGGCTTTATCTCAGTTGGCTGTGTGTCCACACAGAGTTGTGATGCCTCAAGGGCCTCAGTTTCCCCTCTGTAAAATGAGAGGGTCTGGCCCTCTGACATCACAGGCCCAGCCCCACTGCATGTCTAGAAGTTTCTCCCGGCCCAGCACGCAACTGACTCGCAGTTACCAGCATCTGAGCATCTGTCTTGAGTCTCTGCAAACAATTTCAAGTTGGAGGCCAAACACAGAGGAACACGGACTTACTTGGTGTTGGCCTGAGCCAGGCACACTAGGAAGGAAATCTCCAGGCAGAGATGATGACATTTGGCACTTCTGAGTCAAAACAAGGATGAGGACAAGCATCAAACGCTCTGCCTCCCCCAGCCCCCTCCTCTCCCTCACCAGCACCAGGGAGACTTGGCCATGGGCCTCCAGCCCTGGCCCAGCCTCAGACACACTCACATGGCAGGAGGATGAGGCCTTGGGGCCAGGAGATGCAGTCACTTTCCATGGAAGTCCAGCCTAGCCCTGCAGTAGGCTTGTGGGTGGGACACCTGGCTCCCACCAGACCTCTTTACTTCAAAGCTTGTGGAAGCCAGGCTGCTACACTGATCCCTGGAGACATGGCCGGGTGGCCTTAGAATGGCCAGGGCAACAGGCACCTTGGTGAGTAGACAGGGATGGAGGCTGGACTGCTGAAGCTGGAGGCCAAAGGTTGACTTCTGGCCTTCGACCAGCTGGTTCTGGGACTGAAGAAAGGAAACTTGGGAGCACAACACCCCCTCCTGAGAGCCATGACTTGTGCTAAGAACTCACCTGGGCATTGGGGACCTGGGTTCTCTCCTAGACTCTGCCATGGACTGGCTGTGTGACCTTAAACAAGATGCTTGCCCTCTCTGGGCCTCAGTTTCTCAGAGTCCTTTGGACTCATCTCCAAGTGCCTCCCCCAAGGGGAGTAGCCTGGAGACCAGCTCGGGCTCCCCGGCAGGCAGGTGCTATTGCCCACAAGGCTATGTCGGCCGGCTGCCAGGACTGAGGGCATTCCCCCTCCTTGTGCCCAGCATTTGGGTCCAGCAGGTGTCCCCACCTCAAGCCATTCACAAAAGTACTCCTGCTCTTCCCACCCCCATTGCTGGCTGAGCAAGGGCCCGGCCTGCCTGCAGCTAGAATTGGAGGCTATGGCTGAGCCAGCCTGGTGACACCATGCCAACTCTTGCCCAGTCCGGATGCCCTCCTGTGCTTTGGAGCAAACATGCCCAAGCCCGAGTCTTCCCAGGAGGGGGACGCATCATCCACCTGTTTCCAGCCTCTTGACTCATTCATCTTCCATCCCTCCCAGGTGACTGCCCCTGGAGGCCGCCCATCTCTGCTGACTGGGCATTCTCCTCTGCCATGGAGTCCCTCCTGCATCATGTCCCTCTAGCCACTGCTGTCACTGCCAACCACCTGCCTGCCTTTCCCATCTTTGAGTGGGCCTCGTATCTTGGCCTCCCTGGCCTCCATGGGGAGCGTGTGTGTGTGTGTGTGTGTGTGTGTGTGTGTGTGTGTGTGTGTCCAGCCAAGGGATTAACCACTGGGGCTAAGCCAGGGAGAGATTAGGAGAGAGACAGCGTGCTCCTCCCAGTGGGGTCTGGAGAGAAGGAGGCCTCAGTCCATGTGGGTGCTGGACAGGGGCTGACCGGGGAGGGGAGGGAGATGGCTGGCAGCACAGAGGCTTCCAGGGAAAGGCTGCCTGCTCCCCAGGTGTGAGCACTCGCTGGATCTTAGAGTCGCCAGGGGCATTCTCTCATGTGTGAGCTGCTGGTCTGCAGGCCACACCCGTGGCTCTAGGTGAGCGGCTCTGACCCGGGGGCTCACAGCGAGGCCGACTCCACAGGAGCTGCTGTCACGAGGTCCCCCCAGGAGAGCGCAGGGCTACATGCTCTTGAGTGTGAAGTGTGGGGGGAGCCCATCAGTAGTGGGGTACTTCCTTGTGCACACTGAGGGTGGCATCCCCAGATGAGGTCCAGGGTCACTTTCGCGGCTCGTCGATGGCGTGCCGACCTGGGGAAGTGTGTGCTGCTGGGGCCAGCTTGCTGGATGACACCAATGTTCGCCCGAGAGGGGCCTAGGTGGGTGGGATGCAGGGCAGCCTTCCCTACCCATGGCCTCTGTGGATCCAACCTCCCTTGCCCTGATCCCAGCCCCCAGCCTCAGCTTTCATGGTGTCCTCAGTTCCATGTGAGAGAGGATCCCCCGTGCAGTTACAGTCAGACAAAGGCCCCCGCAGCTGCAGGGGGCTGTCGTGGGGCATGGGGGTGACAGTGCTGGTGCGGGCGTGTGGTTGAGATGCCCACGAAGGGTCCAGAGAAGGGGCAGAGGGGCAGGTGTGGGGATAGTGTGGCGCCCTTGTATTCTTCCTGAGACTGAGTGCTTGCCAGCGGGCTGGGTGAATGAATACTCGGCGTCACCTAAAAACGGCTGCAGTGCACTGACCTCGACCACTGTGAGCACTGCTCCCTGGCAAACTCATGTCTTCAGAGGATGCACAACCGGCTTCTCCCAGAACTAAGGCCACAGCTTTATGAAGGTCAGTGTGCCTTCCTGTCTCAGTCACTCTCCTTTCTCCAGGAGGAAATAGAACAGGATGAGCTCTCTCATATGGTAACACCAGTGCCCATGGGACAGGCCTCTGTATTGTGAATTCACTTACAGGGCAAGAAAGTCTTCAACTGAGACACACACACACATGGAAGTACACATGCACACACATATACATACACATGAAAACACACATACATATAAAAATACACATGCATGCACATATATCCACTCACTCACATGTACACACACAACACACATATCCACATGCAAATACACACACGCACACACATATACACACATGGAAACACACATATACATAGAAACACACATGCATACACATATATACACATATCCAAATGTATATGCATACATAACACATGTATCCACATGTAAATACACACATACACACAAATACATATACCCATACATATACCCCCATACATACCCACACATATACACATAAATGCACACATACAATCATACACAAACACATTTACCCAATACATACAAATACATGACCATATACACACATATACCCAACATATACACACACATACATATATCCAGACACAAGCACATGCACATATCCCCACATATCCCCACATACACATATACATCCATCCGTATACACATATACCCACACAATACACACAGATACACACATACACACAAAAACACACACATATACCCACATACACAGACACACATATACACTCATATATACACACATACACACACATATACACCAGCATATTTACATACAAACATATACCCCCACACCCCAAGCTGTGTGGGAAACTGACGCCTCAGGTGCTGTGAACACAGGCAGACATGGGCAGGCTCCCTCCAAGCTGGGCTCAGTGTGGCCCTGCACTATTGAGTCCCTCATAGCGGACCGAGCTCTGAGAGCCCCAGGCCTGCCCTCTGGCCCCCCTACCCGCTGTCCAACCACCTACAGGACACTCCAATGGACACCTCATGGCCCTCACATGTCGTAGGACCAGGAGGGAGCCAGGTCTTCCTTCCCCACGTGTTTCTCCTGTCCCCACCTGGGAAACAGTGTCTCCCACCTGACGGCTTGACTCGGAGGTCAGAAGTCACTCCCTGGGGCTCTCCTGCCCTTCCCATCAGCAAATCCTGCAGGCCCTGCCCCTGGCTCCTCCCTACGTCGCTGAGTCCCCACATTTGCCATCACTTGGACCAGGTCACTCTCTCCACTGTGTCTGGATGGGGCAAGAGCGATGGGTCCCTCAGTCCAATTTTGCTCAGCTGTGAGACCTGCTCTTTATAGCAGCCAGAGAGACCTTCTGAAAATGCTGATCACATCCCGGCACCACTGAGCACCCCTGAAAGTCCCAGTGGCTTCTAGAACAGCCTCCAGGCCCTTCCCCGGCACCCCAGGCCCTGCAGCCCAGCCTTCTGCACCATGGTCCTCACCCTGACTGCCTCTCAGTCACACTGCCCTCCTCTGGGCTCCTTAAGCACACCGAGCCTGTCCCTCCCCAGGGGCCTTGCCTTTGAGGCTTTTCCTTGGTCTGGAGCATCTCTGAGATCTTGGATCCGCTGGCTCCTTCTGAGAACCCTCCGACTGTGCTGAGGAGAACCCACCAATCTTCCTCAGGACTTCTTCATTTATTTTTACAATGAAAGTAATTCCAGGTGGTTCTAGCTCTGTGTGCTTGCTGGGCACCTACTCCTCTCCTGCTGTAGTTTACGTTTCCCCAGGGAAGAGCCAGTGTGCGCCAGAGTCTCAAGCGGGCACTGGCTGGATGCAACCTTCCTGTTCAGG
The DNA here is from genome assembly GCF_000164805.1 of Carlito syrichta. NCBI lineage: Eukaryota > Metazoa > Chordata > Mammalia > Primates > Tarsiidae > Carlito > Carlito syrichta. Next base: position 141,299 of record NW_007123144.1, read on the forward strand.
GACACAGGCTATGGATACGAATAACAGGAACTCTCTCCTTCCCACCCCAAGAGCTGGAATCTGACAGACATTTACCAGCATCCCGCTGGCAGAGACATTACATCCCCCATTTCATCCTCAGCATCTAGAACAATGTCCAGCACACAACAGGGGATCGGTATACATTTGTCAAACAAGACAGAAGAAGACCAAGCATTCAGGCCTCTCCCACACGAGCTTGCCCACAGGGGCTGAAGGGGACGTGATAGTTGGAGCCTCAGGGAGGGAAGGAGTTTAGAGTCCTGAAGTTGGCCCAGAAGTCCTAGTTCCAACCTCCGCATGGGCTCCAACTTGCTTGGTGACTTGGAACCATTCTTCCTCTTTCTGGTGCTCAGTTTCCTTATCTGAGGGGCACACCCAGGGTTCGATGCATTGAGTCCTGAGTAGAATATAGAGACATCTATGTATGCACACTTTTACCATGTTCCCTGTCCCTCCACTCCTAAGCTCACTGTCCTGCATGGCTGCAGGGGCTGACAGAAGTCTTGAAGTGCGCAGCCCCTACCGCTGTACGTGGCGGCCCTGCCCCACAGCAATTCTGGCCTTAGGCCATTTCAAATGGAGTCAAATTGGACAGGGAGTCCCTCCCTTTCCTGACATACTAACCAGCTCAAAGAGCTCAGACAGTTTGGATTTGGTTTTCCGGCTCCTAAGCGTGTCCTGCTTGTCATGGATGTGTGGACCAGGGCTTTGCACATCTGGGGCGAGCCCTGGCCCGGGAAAGGCTTGGGCAGACTAAGAGCAGAGGCATCAGGCCATACAATTTGTGGCAAGGCTTTCCCTTGGGGGCAGGAAGCAGGCAGCAAGCACCCGAGGGCTGTGGCCAGTCTGCCTGGCTCTTTGAACACAAACTAAAAAAGGAATGTGGGGCCCTTCCCTCCCGTCTGTGGACACACCCACAGCCATCCAAGAAGCCCTCCAGCTGCACAGATTCGACACAGATCCACCAGATGCCATTAGCTAGGTGAGGGGGCATGGGGATGCAGGGGAGGGCAGGTGTTTTGCAGGGACCCTTTGGATTTTCAAGACAGGACAGTTTTTCATGGCTGCAAAACTCTCTCAAATATCAACTGCCACTTTTAGGTCTTACTAGAAAACAGAGCCCTGCCTTGTGAGGTGATGAGCTCCCTGTCCCAGAGGCATGCAAGCCACTTGTCTGGGCTGTATAGGCTCCATCAAGCACTCTCCCAGGCAGACACTGGGTGTTGAGGCCCCTCAGGGAGCCCTGAGGCCCGGGGCCCCTGTGGGCATGTGGATGAGGAGAGCTGCTGTGCACTGGGCCTATCCCATGCTCTAGGGGAAGTCGCTTTAGTATAGAGTCCCCTCACTGTTTTCTTCCTCGTGCAGCAGCCTAATCATTAGAGTCAAGGTTCTGGCTTGGGAGACACTCGCAGGCACACAGACTGTGGCCTTGAAGGTCCTTCAGAGATACGAGGCTGGCATTCAGAGTGACGGTCAGAAGTCCTGAGAGGGAAAAATCAGCTCTCTTGTTTAGCAGCTGGGTGACCTTGGGCAAGACCCCTGACCTCTCTGAACAGAAGGCTCTGGAGGAGATGGCTGGGCTTCAAGCTCCAGGCTGTGGGCTTCTCCCCCCAGGGAGTGGTCAAGTGACTTCTCTATGAGCTGGTGTTATCGCTACCGTTGGCCTCATCCCTGCCAGCCACTTTGTTGGTTACTCAGTGTTATTAATAGTTTTTCATGTGAGTCCTGCAAGGTGGGTATTATAATTTCCATTATGCATTATTTATTTATTTTTTTGTTTTGAGGCAAGTTCTTACTCTGTCACCCAGGATGGAGTACAGTGGCATGATCATAGCTCATTGCAGCCTCGACATCCTGGGCTCGAGTGATCCTCCTGCCTCAGCCTCCCAAGTAAATGGGACTACAGGTGCATGCCTCTGTGCCTGGCTAATTTCATTTTATTTTTTTTGTAGAGACAAGGTCTTGCTATATTGCCCAGGCTGGTTTCAAGCTTCAGGATCCCAAAATGCTGGGATCACAGGCATGAGCCACTGTGCCTGGTCAATTTCCATGACATGTTTCAAAGAGAGGAAGCGACTTGCCCAAGGTCACACACCTTAAAAGGGCTAAGGCCAGTGATGAAGCCCTGTCAATGGACCATGCTCCCAATGTGGACCTTGTTGGCCTCAGACTCAGTCTCCATACCAGTACAATGGGTTTCATGTCCTCTCCCGGGCCACCGGGACAGATTCTGGTTGGGCGGCTCCCAGGGATAGACGTTGGCCTGGGATCTGCACTCAGTCCCACCATCTCCTTTGTGGGTCCCAAGTGACACAGCTGCATTGTGTAGCATAAGATGTCTGAATCCCTGCTCTTTTGTGGGAAATGAGACATTTTAAGCATCTGCCCCACCCCTGGTGTCCTGGGAAGTCCCAGGATACACCAAGGTTTTCCTTGTGGAAAAACAAAGCCTCACCCGTCTCCCCGTGTCCTCTCTGCATCATGGTAAAGAGTGATGACAGCGCGGGGTTAGCCAGGCCGCCTGTGTGCCCATCCTCAGCTTTCCCCCTTCCAGGGCCCTCCTCCCCTCGTGGCCCTGTCCCGTAGGTGAGGCTCCCTACCCCACCCTCCCCTTGTCTGGAAAGAAAGTTGCCAGGGGAGCGCTGGCCCACATGTGCCTGCCTGGGACACCAGCTCTTGGAAAGGACGGTGGGCTGTCTACATGGGCCAGTGGCTTGGCCGGGGGATTTTAGGCCCTGTATGCCTGTCTGGGTGATGGGCTCTCAGGAAGGGTGGTGGGCAGTCTACACTGGCTGGCGGCTTGGCCTGGCAGCTTGGTGGGGGCATTTCGACCCTATGTGCCCACCTGGGGAATGAGCCCTCAGGAAGGGCGGTAGGTGTCTACATGGGCTGGCAGGTTGGTGGGGGGATTTCAACATCTGGTGGTGAGAGTCTCACCGACTGAGTCCTCTCTTCTAGAACCGCTTCTCACACCCTGCTCTGGCTGGGCACCGCCTAGGCCCTGGGACACCTGTGTAAACACATGGATGACACCCCGGGCTGAGAGAGGGTGCCCCTGTTGGGGCAGACTGGATATGATGTGAAGAGACGAATCAGAGAACGATGGCAAGTGGCGCTGATGGCCTCGGCGAGATGAGTAGGAAGGGACAGGGGGTTGTGGATGTGACAGGCCTCTGCAGGGAGGCTGAGTTCAGTCGCGGGTGCCAGGGAGGCCTTGGTGGGTGGGGGATGTTGAAGGGGAGGCCCCCAAGGAGGGGAAAGCTGGGAAGAGCGTGTGCAGCAGGAAGAACGGTGGGGCCTGGAGGCCATGGGGTTGCGGAGAGCATGGTTAGAGGGACTGGGTCAAGAGGGCAGCTGCCGGCTGGACACATGGGGCCTCTGAGAGCGGGAAAGTGCCCCCAGGGCCAGAGCAGGGCAGGCCGGGACATGCTCTGATCTCCATCCTGGCAGCTTCCCCTGTGCTGGGTGGATGTGCCTCAAGGAACAAGGACAGGCCTAGGAAGGCCAGTGGGTGGCTGTGGCCACAAGCCAGGGGAGACTCCCTGGGGCCCCCACGGCAGCTTTTATACCCTGCCTGCCTCTGGCCTGGGTCTTTGGGCCCAACAGAGGGGGAAGACAGAGGAGAGGCAGGAGTCTTCACCCCAGGGTGATGTGGGAGCAGCAGGGGTGGGGTATGACATGCTCGGACAAGGGCAGAGGATGCCGTGACCACAGACGTGCACGACTGTGGGGTCTACTCGAATCACTTTTCAAATGAGTGTGAAGAGTGGTGACATGTGAGTTCAGACTGGCCCACTGGGGACTGTGGCAGGGCCCTGCAAGCTGCCCAGGCCCGTGCCTCCCCCCACCCCCTGCCGTCCAGCCAGCACATTCCACCGCCGACGCCTGGCTTGTGGTCTAGCCTGGCCCTCTGGTCGGTTTCTTCTGCTCCAAAGGCTTTTCTAGTCAGAGTCTGGGCATGAGTCACGTTTTCTGGGCCTGTGGGGGTGGGGGCAGGGGCCCCTCAGTCGGGCTCCCTCTCACTCAGGGCACACCACAGAAGCATGGCTACGGGGTGGCTCCCATCAAAGACCCGGCCAATATGTCCCGTGGCCTGAGGGTACCTCACCAGCCCCGGCACTGCAGAGTCCGCCATCTAGGCCTGACTCAGCCTCCCCTCTCTGAGTCTCTCATCCACCCACACCTCTCCCCAGGGCAGGGGCACAGCCCTCAGTCCCCAGACCCCTTTCTTCCTCTGCTGATGGGCCCTGCTCGGCTGTGCCCCCAGGGTCCCTCCTCCTCCTCACCCCTTACCTCAGGCTCTGGAGTTCCCTGCTGGTTCCCTGCATCACTGTCTTATTATCCTGCCATCTCCCAGCCCCTCGGGAAGCTTCTTTAGACACAGAGTAGAACAGATCACAGCCCTCCCTCCGCTAAATCTAAATGCCTTTGATGGGTCCCCTCTCTGTGTTTTTGCCAAACTTGGACTGTTGTAAGCCTCATCTATGACTGCAGATGGCTAGGACAAGAGGGACAATGGCACCTGAGTGTGGGCTGGGGACCTCAGAGTGGCCCAGGGTCCGTCCTGCCCCTTCTCCCTGATGCAGCATCCTGTCTCCACCTGGCCCTGGCACGGCTATGCTTGGGCCCGTTGCAAGGCAGCTGCTCCCCCTGCAGGGGGAACACTCATGGTAGCTGCAGTGGGCCCAGACCCCAGGGTTGGAGTGACCTGAAGGGGCTTTGCCCAAACCTTGCCAGACACTTCCCCATCGGTGGCCGATAGGCAGCTCTGACAGGGAGATCCGCGGCCACATCGATCCATCTGTAACTCCTCTGGCTTGTCTGGTATCCCCCTTGGCCTTGTGAGGGACACAGACATTGTCACCAACAAATAACCCCCAGGCCCAACTCCCACCCCAAATTCCACCTGGCACTCAGCTTCTCAATCCTGACCCCAGCTGTGTCTCCAGCCCAGCTTGGCTTTGAATCCCGAGGAGCTTCATGCTGGGGCCATCCCAGAAGGGTTGGGAGTTGGGAGGGCTGGCTGGAGCATGGTTTTCCCCTCTGCTCCACTGGGGACTGAGTTTAGGTCATGACCATGAGTCTGTCTTGACTGCCCTTGGAATTACTGGGGAGTTTGTAAAAATGCCCCTGTGGAGAGGGACAATGTGCCAGGGGGTGGGGTCTGGGTGGCAGCTTCATTTTACATCATTTATCATTTATACCATGATCATTTACAGCATTGATCATTTACACCATGATCATTTACACCACAGTCATCTACACCACAGTCATTTTTGCCACAGTCATTTACACCATGGTCATTTATGCCACAGTCATCTCCATCATGGTCATTTATACCATAATCATTTACATAATTAATCATTTACATCATGGTCAATTACACCATGGTCATTTACACAATAGTCATTTACACCATGGTCATTTACACTACGGTCATTTACATCACAATCATTTACACCACGATCATTTGCACCACAGTCATTTACGTGATGGTCATTTACACCACAGTCACTTACATTATGGTCATTTACATCATTGGTCATTTACACCATGGTCATTTACATCACAGTCATTTACACCACAGTCACTTGTATCACAGTCATTTACATCACAGTCGTTTATACCACAGTCATTTACATCACTGATCATTTATACCATGATCATTTACACCACGGTTATTTACATCATTGATCATTTAGGTCATGGTCATTTATGTCACAGTCACACCACGGTCATTTATGTCACAGTCTTTTATACCATGGTCATTTGCACCACAGTCATTTACACAATGGACATTTACATAATTGATCATTTATACCACGGTCACTTACACCATGGTCATTTACATCACGGTCATTTACAATAGTCATTTACACCACGATCATTTACGCCATGGTCGTTTACACCACAGTCATTTACACCACGGTCATTTACACCATTGATCATTTATGCGACGGTCATTTATGTCATGGTAATTTATGTTACATCATTTACACCATGGTCATTTACATTATTGATCATTTGCATCATGGTCTTTTACATCATGGTCATTTACACCATGGTCATTTACATCATGATTATTTACACCATGGTCATTTACATCACGGTCATTTACACCATGGTCATTTACACCACTGATCATTTACACTATAGTCATTTACACCATGGTCATTTACACCACGATCATTTACGTCACAACTGTTTGCACTATGGTCACCTACACCACGATCATTTATACCGTTGATCATTTACACCACAGTCATTTACAGTCAGCACAGTCATTTACACCATGATCATTTATACCACAGTAATTTATGCCATGATTATTTACACTAGGGTCATTTACACTATAGTCATTTATGCCATGATCATTTATGCCATTGGTCATTTACATCATAGATCATTTACACCATGATCATTTTCTTCATTATTCCACATCCACCAGGTCTTAGACTCCCAGATCTGTTGGCTCCTGCTTTCCCTCCTAGCTCTACAATTCCAAGACAAAGCAAGATGGAAGACCCAGTGGGCCGGTAAACAGGAGTCACCCCTTACCTAGAAGTGCTGGCCCCTCAGGACATCCCTCCACTTGTCCCTGGGGCAGGGAAAGGCCATTACCTCTAGGTAACAGCTTCTAGAACTTGCCAGACAGCGGCCCCGGGGTCAGCTACTCAGAGATCTCCCCAAGAGGCTCTGAGAGTGGCTGTGGGCAGAACCAGAGACAGAAGACTCTTCTGAGCATCCTGTCTTAGTGATGGTCTCCCAACCCCAGTGTGGGCTGCCTTGGGCTGCTCCAAGGACGGCCCTGACCTATACTGACACTGGTGCTGGACATGAGCCTGTGGCCTGGGCACCTGCAGGGTGGCCTCCCTGTTCCTCCAGGCACAGGCTGGAGTCCCCAGACCTCCTGGCCCCTGAGGCTTGGCGAGTGCTCAGCGCCTGCTTGTGGAATGGACAAGCCCTTGCTTGGTGTCTTCACCTGTGAAGTGGGACCACGGTGTCCTCCTTGCCAGATGACAGGCCTATGGGGGTGGGCACGAGTGGGGCTGGTTCTGTGGTCACTCGACATGTGTGGAGGCAGAGGGCCTTGCCCAGAGGGCCCCCACACTGCGTCTAAGGTCTGCCAGGGCTGTTTTCAAATTCCTTTTTTTTCTGAGTGAGAGTCTCCCTCTATTGCCCAGGCTGGAGTGCAGTGGCACGATCAAGGCTCACCACAGCTTCAGTATCCTGGGCTCAGGTGATCCTTCCACCTCAGCCTCCCAAGTAGCTGGGACTACAGGCACATGCTACCATGCCCAGCCAACTTTTGAATTTTGTAGAGATGAGGTCTTGCTATGTTGCCCAGGCGGTCTTGAGCTCCCAGGCTCAAGCAATCCTCCTGCCTCAGCCTCCCAAAGTGTTGGGATGAGAGACATGCATCATTGTGATTGGCCATCTTGAAATTCTTAATAATTTTCAAATGAGGACCTCGCATTTTCACCTTGCCTGGGCCCCGTGGACCACGCAGTGGGCCCTGCCTGGGTAGTGAGAGGTGTGAGTGAGCCCAGGGAAGAGCACCGTCTAAACTACTGGTAGAACTTAGTGATAACACCAGGCACAGGACACAAGGGGTGTAGGTGCTGGGAAAATAGCAGCTGCAGGAAGGGAGGACAGGATGGAGGCTGCATCCTTGTGGATGCAGAGGCTACCTTGTGCTCTTCTACCTGGAAGGGGAAGGCAAGGGCCTCAGCTTCCCCACGCATCGAGAGAACACCCCTGATGGCAGGACCTCAGTCTCACCCGGCCCATCTGGACCAGTAGAGCAATATCAGGCATTCTGTGCAGACAGCTGGGAGCTGCACCCTGTGCCCCTCTCTGGGCTTTTCTGTAGCCTTCTCAAGGCCTGTCCTCCAGCTGGTAGGAAGGAGCTGGGCCCTAGGAATCCACAGGGACAGGATTTCGGGTGGTTGCACTCCGCTTAGTGGTGCTGCTAAGGGAGGGAGGCTGTCTGCCAGCCCTGGGCTGTGTCATCCTGTTTGGAATCCCGAGCATGTTGCTATAGCAATCAGCCTAACTGGCCCACGTACCACGTGGAGAGGCCTCTGCCGGGCAGAATGGCAGCACCACAGACCCCATGAGAGCTGGGGTGGACATGTCCGCCATCCACAGGGGGCCTGAGGGGTCACCACACCAGACAGGTGCCGCCTGATTTCATTCCTGCTGGCTGGCCCTAGTGCAGGAAGTTTGCTATGAACTATTTTTTTCTGGACTGGAGGCACAGCCCCACTAAGACAGAAGCTCTGGTGGGAGTGGGTAGGGGATACACCAAGTGTCAGCACTCACTAGCGCTCCTGGCAGGATGAACTCAGAGGCCCATAGCTTGGAGCAGAGTCCCATGAGTGGGTGCAGGTGGGCAGGGAGGAGTGCCCGGCCATGACCCTGAGGATGGGCAGAGAGGAGCCCTTGGGCTGCCAGAGCGTCCCAGAAGACTGGGCACTCGAGGGCCCCATTTATTTTTATCAGCAGGATGACTAGCTCCAGTTTCTTTCTACCTCCCCACTGTAATAGATTTCTGGGCATTTGACTGGGAGCTTGAGCGGTTAGCATTTGCATGATGGGTCTGGGTACCCAGCTCCCTCAGCAGCACTCTTTCTGGGGTGTAGGCGTCAACAGAGCTCATACTGCTTGGGGTAAGCAGTTCTGGTGGCTCTGAGTCCTTGGCGATGGCCTGTTGTAGGTGGGGGGGGTGTGTGTGTGTGTGTGTGTGTGTGTGTGTGTGTGTGTGTGTGTGTGTGTGTGAAAGAGGCTTGGGATGAGGGGCTGCAGAGATGCCATTTCTGAAATGTCCTGGAGCCATGTGAAGACTTGATTTGTAGCTGACTCTCCCGAGTCAGCCAGAGCTTGGCACAACCTGGAGGTTATGGTGGATCCCAGAACAAGGTTCAGCTTGAACTCCTATGGTGAGACAATCACATCCTAAGCCAGGCGTTATAGGAGGAAAGGGGGCTTTGTCATCCCTAATTCCCTTCCATGCAGAAGCCAGACAGCTCAGAGCACAGCTTTATCCAAAAAAAAGAGAGTAGGGCAAAGTAGGAGGGCAAGAGGGATAGAAGGGAACTTGCTTGCTGTTGAGAGGAGGAAGAAGCCCTTGCCACAGGAGGGGAAAGAAAGAGGCTCTGAGCAGCACAACTGAGGTGAGATGTAGCCCTGTGGGATGAGCTGGGATGATGGGAAGAAAGGGGAGATAGGCCTGTCTGGGAATCCTGTGCGGGGTTGGGATGGGATGTGGTGAGGATGTAGAAAGATGTGACATTCCACCCCAGGGCGGCTTGTCATGTGGAATGTCCAGGAGCCCCTCAGCTGACGAGCTCCAGCAAGGTGGGTGGCAGGCATTGTGACCACTATCACCTCCCTTCTTGCCCTCCCAAGTTGGGAGCAGGGCTTGTGCTCCAGGCCTTGGAAAATCCAAGGGACCCGGTGCATGTGCTGCATGGGGTGGCTCTGCCCTTCCCTGACACAATAACATACCCACACTGAGACCACATGGACTTCAAGATGGCCCCAGTGACAAACAAACAGAATCCCTGCATTCTGGTTATGGTTGAGCCTTTGGGCCAGGTTTCTGGGGAGGGAATGGGAAGGCCCCCATTTCCTAGGGCCCCGGTGCCTCCTCTAGGTCTCTCTGAAAAGCTTGAGGGTAAAGTTATATCTCTGTGTGTTCTTAGTCCTCACTGAATGGGCAGAACCTTGAGCATGGATGATGCTGATGATGCTGATAACACCTGAGAAGAAAGACAGCCTCCCCAAGTGTGAATACGAGGCTGGCACTTTCTAGGCTTTCATTTCTGTCATAACTATTAGTTCTATTGCTATCCCCACTTTTCAGGTGGAGGAAACTGAGGCACTGAGCCATGAAGTAACTTGCCAAGGGCACAGAGCTCTAACTGGCAGAGCCCAGACTGGTCCCAGGCAGTGAGACGCTGGGGTCTCTGTCCCACACTGTCTGAGGTCTGGGCCTCTGTGAAGCCTGGCAGGTCATAGGAGTGCAGTTGAGATGGCACTATGGAAGAACCGCTGCCCTCACTCAGGCTTATGGTGACTTCAGTAGCCTGGCTCATTCTGAAAGTCAGACATACAGGGCATTGAATTTGTTTATTTCTTTGTCAGGCTTCCTTGATAGCACTGTCTACTACATTACTTGATCCAGCTGAAGTGGGAGCCCTGGAAAGGCAGGGGCCCTGGGCTCCTTTTTTTGAGTCAGGGTCTCACTGTGTTGCCCAGGTTGGAGTGCAGTGGCACAATCACGGGTCACTACAGCCTTGATCCTGGGCTCAAGAGATCCTCCCTCCTCAGCCTCCTGAGTAGCTGGGACTACGAATATGCACCACCACACTTGGTTAATTTTTTACAAATTTTTTTGTAGAGATGAGGTCTTGCTATATTGCCCAGGCTGGGCTGGAACTCCTGGGTTCAAGAGATTCTCCTGACTCAGTTCCGAAGTGTTGGAATTACAGGCATGAGCCACCAAGACCAGCCAGTTTTGGACTCTTTTT